>NW_028294978.1:0-144282 GCF_964341445.2 Mesoplodon mirus | reverse complement strand
GAACGCCTTCTGGCACCTCCGTTGGAAAGCCGCTCTACTCACGGAGAAAGTCCGCTTGCATTGCAGCGGCAGCTAAAGCAGAGTTCTTCAGGCAACACATCGGTCGTTTGGAAGAGGCAGACGCTTACATGCGTAAAGGGCGCCTGCCTTGGTTGAGGCCGTTTGCTCCACTCAGAACACCCTGCGTAAACACGCTGATCCAGGGAAGGGCCCGTTGTGTACCTTGTGTGGTTTGAGCCTTGTTGAAGCCCCAGGTGACGTTTACCGCCTGTCGGGCTTCAGGTGCGGGCCTGAAGGCACAGGTGGAAAGTTCCCCCCGTAGGGCCTTGAATTACACGGAGAGGCACCCTCTCTGACGGGCCTCTCGTACACGGGAGGCATGGCTCTGGGAAGAAAATGAGTGCTCTCTCGTAAAACACGGTGCGTCCAGGGCCTGGTTGGGAGCTCATGCCGCTCTGCTCTACACCTACCTGGAGACCGAACGTCAGCCCCTGCCTCGAGCAAAGTCGCCCTATTTGCCCTGCTGAAGCGGAGGCATGCAGCACTTTCCAAGGGGCCTTCGTCGCGGCTCTGCTTTCTCTTCTTGCTAGTGCGCCGTTCAAGACACCCAGGGCCCTCCTGTTTGCACCCGATTCCGTGCAAGACCACTGAATACCGGGAGGCTCCCCTGGCCTGCTCAGCGGCATCCAGGCCGGCAGCCCTTCCCAGTCACTCTGTGTATGCCGAGTGTAGGGCAACACCCTGCACACCACCCTGGGGAGAGGTAGATTTCCTCGGCACGGCAGCAGCTCCAGGGAAACTGTTCTCTCACGGGCCACTTGTCAAGGAACTCTGCCTCATTGCCCTCGTCTGAGCTGCACCTAGGGAAACCATCTGCTTCGCAGCCCTTCCAGGAACCCTTCGCCGAGGGCACCATACCTGCAGGAGACAGTCGGCTTGCGTTCCCGCTGCCACTGAAGTACAGTGCTTCCTCTTACACTGCAAGCCTTTGGTTGAGGCTATGGCCCGATAGAGGCTACCTAGAGGGTTCCTTGGATGAGGGAGTTGGCTACATACAGAACACCCTGGGAAGAAAAGTGGATTCAGGGCAGGAGCGAGTGCGTAGCTAGTGTCCCTGGGCACTTACTAGAAATGCCAAGGGAGTGGACTACGTGTTCACTGGAAGTGGGGGCCGGAGGGCAGAAGCCTTGACTTCCCATTTTGAAAGCTCCATTCGTGCTGCCTTGGAGCTACCTGAACAACACCGTTTCTGACGGGCCTCTAGGCGCGGGAGGCAGGGCTCGGGGAAGAGAGGGAATTTTTCTCTCAGTTCTCAGGGGGCTTCCGGAGCCGTGCTGGGAGCTCCTCCTGTCGGGCTGTAGGACTACAGGGAACGCCCACGAGAGGGCATGCCTCGAGAAAGCCTTTGAGTCGCCCTAATGGATCGGAGCATACAGCAAGCTCCTGGAGGTCTTAGTCACTGTAGTGCTTTATTTGAGCGGTGCTGCCCTTCTCAGGACCCCTAGGCGCTTTGGGCGTGCACCCTTTTCCCTGCGAAAAGCCCCTGCCCCTGTGAGCATGCTGTGCCACACCCAGGCCCCCAGGCCCTTCAGAGAGGGGACTACTGTGTTTGCCGAGGGAAGGACTACAACCAGCGCTTTTAAAGGGGACGGCTACGATTCCTCGGCACTCCAACAGCATCAGGAACGCGTTTCTAGCCGGTCCGCCGTGCCCTGGAAGTTTTGCACATGGACCTTCTCTCAGCTGCCCTGAGGAAATAGTCTGCTTAGAACGCCTTCTGGCACCTCCGTTGGAAAGCCGCTCTACTCACGGAGAAAGTCCGCTTGCATTGCAGCGGCAGCTAAAGCAGAGTTCTTCAGGCAACACATCGGTCGTTTGGAAGAGGCAGACGCTTACATGCGTAAAGGGCGCCTGCCTTGGTTGAGGCCGTTTGCTCCACTCAGAACACCCTGCGTAAACACGCTGATCCAGGGAAGGGCCCGTTGTGTACCTTGTGTGGTTTGAGCCTTGTTGAAGCCCCAGGTGACGTTTACCGCCTGTCGGGCTTCAGGTGCGGGCCTGAAGGCACAGGTGGAAAGTTCCCCCCGTAGGGCCTTGAATTACACGGAGAGGCACCCTCTCTGACGGGCCTCTCGTACACGGGAGGCATGGCTCTGGGAAGAAAATGAGTGCTCTCTCGTAAAACACGGTGCGTCCAGGGCCTGGTTGGGAGCTCATGCCGCTCTGCTCTACACCTACCTGGAGACCGAACGTCAGCCCCTGCCTCGAGCAAAGTCGCCCTATTTGCCCTGCTGAAGCGGAGGCATGCAGCACTTTCCAAGGGGCCTTCGTCGCGGCTCTGCTTTCTCTTCTTGCTAGTGCGCCGTTCAAGACACCCAGGGCCCTCCTGTTTGCACCCGATTCCGTGCAAGACCACTGAATACCGGGAGGCTCCCCTGGCCTGCTCAGCGGCATCCAGGCCGGCAGCCCTTCCCAGTCACTCTGTGTATGCCGAGTGTAGGGCAACGCCCTGCACACCACCCTGGGGAGAGGTAGATTTCCTCGGCACGGCAGCAGCTCCAGGGAAACTGTTCTCTCACGGGCCACTTGTCAAGGAACTCTGCCTCATTGCCCTCGTCTGAGCTGCACCTAGGGAAACCATCTGCTTCGCAGCCCTTCCAGGAACCCTTCGCCGAGGGCACCATACCTGCAGGAGACAGTCGGCTTGCGTTCCCGCTGCCACTGAAGTACAGTGCTTCCTCTTACACTGCAAGCCTTTGGTTGAGGCTATGGCCCGATAGAGGCTACCTAGAGGGTTCCTTGGATGAGGGAGTTGGCTACATACAGAACACCCTGGGAAGAAAAGTGGATTCAGGGCAGGAGCGAGTGCGTAGCTAGTGTCCCTGGGCACTTACTAGAAATGCCAAGGGAGTGGACTACGTGTTCACTGGAAGTGGGGGCCGGAGGGCAGAAGCCTTGACTTCCCATTTTGAAAGCTCCATTCGTGCTGCCTTGGAGCTACCTGAACAACACCGTTTCTGACGGGCCTCTAGGCGCGGGAGGCAGGGCTCGGGGAAGAGAGGGAATTTTTCTCTCAGTTCTCAGGGGGCTTCCGGAGCCGTGCTGGGAGCTCCTCCTGTCGGGCTGTAGGACTACAGGGAACGCCCACGAGAGGGCATGCCTCGAGAAAGCCTTTGAGTCGCCCTAATGGATCGGAGCATACAGCAAGCTCCTGGAGGTCTTAGTCACTGTAGTGCTTTATTTGAGCGGTGCTGCCCTTCTCAGGACCCCTAGGCGCTTTGGGCGTGCACCCTTTTCCCTGCGAAAAGCCCCTGCCCCTGTGAGCATGCTGTGCCACACCCAGGCCCCCAGGCCCTTCAGAGAGGGGACTACTGTGTTTGCCGAGGGAAGGACTACAACCAGCGCTTTTAAAGGGGACGGCTACGATTCCTCGGCACTCCAACAGCATCAGGAACGCGTTTCTAGCCGGTCCGCCGTGCCCTGGAAGTTTTGCACATGGACCTTCTCTCAGCTGCCCTGAGGAAATAGTCTGCTTAGAACGCCTTCTGGCACCTCCGTTGGAAAGCCGCTCTACTCACGGAGAAAGTCCGCTTGCATTGCAGCGGCAGCTAAAGCAGAGTTCTTCAGGCAACACATCGGTCGTTTGGAAGAGGCAGACGCTTACATGCGTAAAGGGCGCCTGCCTTGGTTGAGGCCGTTTGCTCCACTCAGAACACCCTGCGTAAACACGCTGATCCAGGGAAGGGCCCGTTGTGTACCTTGTGTGGTTTGAGCCTTGTTGAAGCCCCAGGTGACGTTTACCGCCTGTCGGGCTTCAGGTGCGGGCCTGAAGGCACAGGTGGAAAGTTCCCCCCGTAGGGCCTTGAATTACACGGAGAGGCACCCTCTCTGACGGGCCTCTCGTACACGGGAGGCATGGCTCTGGGAAGAAAATGAGTGCTCTCTCGTAAAACACGGTGCGTCCAGGGCCTGGTTGGGAGCTCATGCCGCTCTGCTCTACACCTACCTGGAGACCGAACGTCAGCCCCTGCCTCGAGCAAAGTCGCCCTATTTGCCCTGCTGAAGCGGAGGCATGCAGCACTTTCCAAGGGGCCTTCGTCGCGGCTCTGCTTTCTCTTCTTGCTAGTGCGCCGTTCAAGACACCCAGGGCCCTCCTGTTTGCACCCGATTCCGTGCAAGACCACTGAATACCGGGAGGCTCCCCTGGCCTGCTCAGCGGCATCCAGGCCGGCAGCCCTTCCCAGTCACTCTGTGTATGCCGAGTGTAGGGCAACGCCCTGCACACCACCCTGGGGAGAGGTAGATTTCCTCGGCACGGCAGCAGCTCCAGGGAAACTGTTCTCTCACGGGCCACTTGTCAAGGAACTCTGCCTCATTGCCCTCGTCTGAGCTGCACCTAGGGAAACCATCTGCTTCGCAGCCCTTCCAGGAACCCTTCGCCGAGGGCACCATACCTGCAGGAGACAGTCGGCTTGCGTTCCCGCTGCCACTGAAGTACAGTGCTTCCTCTTACACTGCAAGCCTTTGGTTGAGGCTATGGCCCGATAGAGGCTACCTAGAGGGTTCCTTGGATGAGGGAGTTGGCTACATACAGAACACCCTGGGAAGAAAAGTGGATTCAGGGCAGGAGCGAGTGCGTAGCTAGTGTCCCTGGGCACTTACTAGAAATGCCAAGGGAGTGGACTACGTGTTCACTGGAAGTGGGGGCCGGAGGGCAGAAGCCTTGACTTCCCATTTTGAAAGCTCCATTCGTGCTGCCTTGGAGCTACCTGAACAACACCGTTTCTGACGGGCCTCTAGGCGCGGGAGGCAGGGCTCGGGGAAGAGAGGGAATTTTTCTCTCAGTTCTCAGGGGGCTTCCGGAGCCGTGCTGGGAGCTCCTCCTGTCGGGCTGTAGGACTACAGGGAACGCCCACGAGAGGGCATGCCTCGAGAAAGCCTTTGAGTCGCCCTAATGGATCGGAGCATACAGCAAGCTCCTGGAGGTCTTAGTCACTGTAGTGCTTTATTTGAGCGGTGCTGCCCTTCTCAGGACCCCTAGGCGCTTTGGGCGTGCACCCTTTTCCCTGCGAAAAGCCCCTGCCCCTGTGAGCATGCTGTGCCACACCCAGGCCCCCAGGCCCTTCAGAGAGGGGACTACTGTGTTTGCCGAGGGAAGGACTACAACCAGCGCTTTTAAAGGGGACGGCTACGATTCCTCGGCACTCCAACAGCATCAGGAACGCGTTTCTAGCCGGTCCGCCGTGCCCTGGAAGTTTTGCACATGGACCTTCTCTCAGCTGCCCTGAGGAAATAGTCTGCTTAGAACGCCTTCTGGCACCTCCGTTGGAAAGCCGCTCTACTCACGGAGAAAGTCCGCTTGCATTGCAGCGGCAGCTAAAGCAGAGTTCTTCAGGCAACACATCGGTCGTTTGGAAGAGGCAGACGCTTACATGCGTAAAGGGCGCCTGCCTTGGTTGAGGCCGTTTGCTCCACTCAGAACACCCTGCGTAAACACGCTGATCCAGGGAAGGGCCCGTTGTGTACCTTGTGTGGTTTGAGCCTTGTTGAAGCCCCAGGTGACGTTTACCGCCTGTCGGGCTTCAGGTGCGGGCCTGAAGGCACAGGTGGAAAGTTCCCCCCGTAGGGCCTTGAATTACACGGAGAGGCACCCTCTCTGACGGGCCTCTCGTACACGGGAGGCATGGCTCTGGGAAGAAAATGAGTGCTCTCTCGTAAAACACGGTGCGTCCAGGGCCTGGTTGGGAGCTCATGCCGCTCTGCTCTACACCTACCTGGAGACCGAACGTCAGCCCCTGCCTCGAGCAAAGTCGCCCTATTTGCCCTGCTGAAGCGGAGGCATGCAGCACTTTCCAAGGGGCCTTCGTCGCGGCTCTGCTTTCTCTTCTTGCTAGTGCGCCGTTCAAGACACCCAGGGCCCTCCTGTTTGCACCCGATTCCGTGCAAGACCACTGAATACCGGGAGGCTCCCCTGGCCTGCTCAGCGGCATCCAGGCCGGCAGCCCTTCCCAGTCACTCTGTGTATGCCGAGTGTAGGGCAACGCCCTGCACACCACCCTGGGGCGAGGTAGATTTCCTCGGCACGGCAGCAGCTCCAGGGAAACTGTTCTCTCACGGGCCACTTGTCAAGGAACTCTGCCTCATTGCCCTCGTCTGAGCTGCACCTAGGGAAACCATCTGCTTCGCAGCCCTTCCAGGAACCCTTCGCCGAGGGCACCATACCTGCAGGAGACAGTCGGCTTGCGTTCCCGCTGCCACTGAAGTACAGTGCTTCCTCTTACACTGCAAGCCTTTGGTTGAGGCTATGGCCCGATAGAGGCTACCTAGAGGGTTCCTTGGATGAGGGAGTTGGCTACATACAGAACACCCTGGGAAGAAAAGTGGATTCAGGGCAGGAGCGAGTGCGTAGCTAGTGTCCCTGGGCACTTACTAGAAATGCCAAGGGAGTGGACTACGTGTTCACTGGAAGTGGGGGCCGGAGGGCAGAAGCCTTGACTTCCCATTTTGAAAGCTCCATTCGTGCTGCCTTGGAGCTACCTGAACAACACCGTTTCTGACGGGCCTCTAGGCGCGGGAGGCAGGGCTCGGGGAAGAGAGGGAATTTTTCTCTCAGTTCTCAGGGGGCTTCCGGAGCCGTGCTGGGAGCTCCTCCTGTCGGGCTGTAGGACTACAGGGAACGCCCACGAGAGGGCATGCCTCGAGAAAGCCTTTGAGTCGCCCTAATGGATCGGAGCATACAGCAAGCTCCTGGAGGTCTTAGTCACTGTAGTGCTTTATTTGAGCGGTGCTGCCCTTCTCAGGACCCCTAGGCGCTTTGGGCGTGCACCCTTTTCCCTGCGAAAAGCCCCTGCCCCTGTGAGCATGCTGTGCCACACCCAGGCCCCCAGGCCCTTCAGAGAGGGGACTACTGTGTTTGCCGAGGGAAGGACTACAACCAGCGCTTTTAAAGGGGACGGCTACGATTCCTCGGCACTCCAACAGCATCAGGAACGCGTTTCTAGCCGGTCCGCCGTGCCCTGGAAGTTTTGCACATGGACCTTCTCTCAGCTGCCCTGAGGAAATAGTCTGCTTAGAACGCCTTCTGGCACCTCCGTTGGAAAGCCGCTCTACTCACGGAGAAAGTCCGCTTGCATTGCAGCGGCAGCTAAAGCAGAGTTCTTCAGGCAACACATCGGTCGTTTGGAAGAGGCAGACGCTTACATGCGTAAAGGGCGCCTGCCTTGGTTGAGGCCGTTTGCTCCACTCAGAACACCCTGCGTAAACACGCTGATCCAGGGAAGGGCCCGTTGTGTACCTTGTGTGGTTTGAGCCTTGTTGAAGCCCCAGGTGACGTTTACCGCCTGTCGGGCTTCAGGTGCGGGCCTGAAGGCACAGGTGGAAAGTTCCCCCCGTAGGGCCTTGAATTACACGGAGAGGCACCCTCTCTGACGGGCCTCTCGTACACGGGAGGCATGGCTCTGGGAAGAAAATGAGTGCTCTCTCGTAAAACACGGTGCGTCCAGGGCCTGGTTGGGAGCTCATGCCGCTCTGCTCTACACCTACCTGGAGACCGAACGTCAGCCCCTGCCTCGAGCAAAGTCGCCCTATTTGCCCTGCTGAAGCGGAGGCATGCAGCACTTTCCAAGGGGCCTTCGTCGCGGCTCTGCTTTCTCTTCTTGCTAGTGCGCCGTTCAAGACACCCAGGGCCCTCCTGTTTGCACCCGATTCCGTGCAAGACCACTGAATACCGGGAGGCTCCCCTGGCCTGCTCAGCGGCATCCAGGCCGGCAGCCCTTCCCAGTCACTCTGTGTATGCCGAGTGTAGGGCAACGCCCTGCACACCACCCTGGGGAGAGGTAGATTTCCTCGGCACGGCAGCAGCTCCAGGGAAACTGTTCTCTCACGGGCCACTTGTCAAGGAACTCTGCCTCATTGCCCTCGTCTGAGCTGCACCTAGGGAAACCATCTGCTTCGCAGCCCTTCCAGGAACCCTTCGCCGAGGGCACCATACCTGCAGGAGACAGTCGGCTTGCGTTCCCGCTGCCACTGAAGTACAGTGCTTCCTCTTACACTGCAAGCCTTTGGTTGAGGCTATGGCCCGATAGAGGCTACCTAGAGGGTTCCTTGGATGAGGGAGTTGGCTACATACAGAACACCCTGGGAAGAAAAGTGGATTCAGGGCAGGAGCGAGTGCGTAGCTAGTGTCCCTGGGCACTTACTAGAAATGCCAAGGGAGTGGACTACGTGTTCACTGGAAGTGGGGGCCGGAGGGCAGAAGCCTTGACTTCCCATTTTGAAAGCTCCATTCGTGCTGCCTTGGAGCTACCTGAACAACACCGTTTCTGACGGGCCTCTAGGCGCGGGAGGCAGGGCTCGGGGAAGAGAGGGAATTTTTCTCTCAGTTCTCAGGGGGCTTCCGGAGCCGTGCTGGGAGCTCCTCCTGTCGGGCTGTAGGACTACAGGGAACGCCCACGAGAGGGCATGCCTCGAGAAAGCCTTTGAGTCGCCCTAATGGATCGGAGCATACAGCAAGCTCCTGGAGGTCTTAGTCACTGTAGTGCTTTATTTGAGCGGTGCTGCCCTTCTCAGGACCCCTAGGCGCTTTGGGCGTGCACCCTTTTCCCTGCGAAAAGCCCCTGCCCCTGTGAGCATGCTGTGCCACACCCAGGCCCCCAGGCCCTTCAGAGAGGGGACTACTGTGTTTGCCGAGGGAAGGACTACAACCAGCGCTTTTAAAGGGGACGGCTACGATTCCTCGGCACTCCAACAGCATCAGGAACGCGTTTCTAGCCGGTCCGCCGTGCCCTGGAAGTTTTGCACATGGACCTTCTCTCAGCTGCCCTGAGGAAATAGTCTGCTTAGAACGCCTTCTGGCACCTCCGTTGGAAAGCCGCTCTACTCACGGAGAAAGTCCGCTTGCATTGCAGCGGCAGCTAAAGCAGAGTTCTTCAGGCAACACATCGGTCGTTTGGAAGAGGCAGACGCTTACATGCGTAAAGGGCGCCTGCCTTGGTTGAGGCCGTTTGCTCCACTCAGAACACCCTGCGTAAACACGCTGATCCAGGGAAGGGCCCGTTGTGTACCTTGTGTGGTTTGAGCCTTGTTGAAGCCCCAGGTGACGTTTACCGCCTGTCGGGCTTCAGGTGCGGGCCTGAAGGCACAGGTGGAAAGTTCCCCCCGTAGGGCCTTGAATTACACGGAGAGGCACCCTCTCTGACGGGCCTCTCGTACACGGGAGGCATGGCTCTGGGAAGAAAATGAGTGCTCTCTCGTAAAACACGGTGCGTCCAGGGCCTGGTTGGGAGCTCATGCCGCTCTGCTCTACACCTACCTGGAGACCGAACGTCAGCCCCTGCCTCGAGCAAAGTCGCCCTATTTGCCCTGCTGAAGCGGAGGCATGCAGCACTTTCCAAGGGGCCTTCGTCGCGGCTCTGCTTTCTCTTCTTGCTAGTGCGCCGTTCAAGACACCCAGGGCCCTCCTGTTTGCACCCGATTCCGTGCAAGACCACTGAATACCGGGAGGCTCCCCTGGCCTGCTCAGCGGCATCCAGGCCGGCAGCCCTTCCCAGTCACTCTGTGTATGCCGAGTGTAGGGCAACGCCCTGCACACCACCCTGGGGAGAGGTAGATTTCCTCGGCACGGCAGCAGCTCCAGGGAAACTGTTCTCTCACGGGCCACTTGTCAAGGAACTCTGCCTCATTGCCCTCGTCTGAGCTGCACCTAGGGAAACCATCTGCTTCGCAGCCCTTCCAGGAACCCTTCGCCGAGGGCACCATACCTGCAGGAGACAGTCGGCTTGCGTTCCCGCTGCCACTGAAGTACAGTGCTTCCTCTTACACTGCAAGCCTTTGGTTGAGGCTATGGCCCGATAGAGGCTACCTAGAGGGTTCCTTGGATGAGGGAGTTGGCTACATACAGAACACCCTGGGAAGAAAAGTGGATTCAGGGCAGGAGCGAGTGCGTAGCTAGTGTCCCTGGGCACTTACTAGAAATGCCAAGGGAGTGGACTACGTGTTCACTGGAAGTGGGGGCCGGAGGGCAGAAGCCTTGACTTCCCATTTTGAAAGCTCCATTCGTGCTGCCTTGGAGCTACCTGAACAACACCGTTTCTGACGGGCCTCTAGGCGCGGGAGGCAGGGCTCGGGGAAGAGAGGGAATTTTTCTCTCAGTTCTCAGGGGGCTTCCGGAGCCGTGCTGGGAGCTCCTCCTGTCGGGCTGTAGGACTACAGGGAACGCCCACGAGAGGGCATGCCTCGAGAAAGCCTTTGAGTCGCCCTAATGGATCGGAGCATACAGCAAGCTCCTGGAGGTCTTAGTCACTGTAGTGCTTTATTTGAGCGGTGCTGCCCTTCTCAGGACCCCTAGGCGCTTTGGGCGTGCACCCTTTTCCCTGCGAAAAGCCCCTGCCCCTGTGAGCATGCTGTGCCACACCCAGGCCCCCAGGCCCTTCAGAGAGGGGACTACTGTGTTTGCCGAGGGAAGGACTACAACCAGCGCTTTTAAAGGGGACGGCTACGATTCCTCGGCACTCCAACAGCATCAGGAACGCGTTTCTAGCCGGTCCGCCGTGCCCTGGAAGTTTTGCACATGGACCTTCTCTCAGCTGCCCTGAGGAAATAGTCTGCTTAGAACGCCTTCTGGCACCTCCGTTGGAAAGCCGCTCTACTCACGGAGAAAGTCCGCTTGCATTGCAGCGGCAGCTAAAGCAGAGTTCTTCAGGCAACACATCGGTCGTTTGGAAGAGGCAGACGCTTACATGCGTAAAGGGCGCCTGCCTTGGTTGAGGCCGTTTGCTCCACTCAGAACACCCTGCGTAAACACGCTGATCCAGGGAAGGGCCCGTTGTGTACCTTGTGTGGTTTGAGCCTTGTTGAAGCCCCAGGTGACGTTTACCGCCTGTCGGGCTTCAGGTGCGGGCCTGAAGGCACAGGTGGAAAGTTCCCCCCGTAGGGCCTTGAATTACACGGAGAGGCACCCTCTCTGACGGGCCTCTCGTACACGGGAGGCATGGCTCTGGGAAGAAAATGAGTGCTCTCTCGTAAAACACGGTGCGTCCAGGGCCTGGTTGGGAGCTCATGCCGCTCTGCTCTACACCTACCTGGAGACCGAACGTCAGCCCCTGCCTCGAGCAAAGTCGCCCTATTTGCCCTGCTGAAGCGGAGGCATGCAGCACTTTCCAAGGGGCCTTCGTCGCGGCTCTGCTTTCTCTTCTTGCTAGTGCGCCGTTCAAGACACCCAGGGCCCTCCTGTTTGCACCCGATTCCGTGCAAGACCACTGAATACCGGGAGGCTCCCCTGGCCTGCTCAGCGGCATCCAGGCCGGCAGCCCTTCCCAGTCACTCTGTGTATGCCGAGTGTAGGGCAACGCCCTGCACACCACCCTGGGGCGAGGTAGATTTCCTCGGCACGGCAGCAGCTCCAGGGAAACTGTTCTCTCACGGGCCACTTGTCAAGGAACTCTGCCTCATTGCCCTCGTCTGAGCTGCACCTAGGGAAACCATCTGCTTCGCAGCCCTTCCAGGAACCCTTCGCCGAGGGCACCATACCTGCAGGAGACAGTCGGCTTGCGTTCCCGCTGCCACTGAAGTACAGTGCTTCCTCTTACACTGCAAGCCTTTGGTTGAGGCTATGGCCCGATAGAGGCTACCTAGAGGGTTCCTTGGATGAGGGAGTTGGCTACATACAGAACACCCTGGGAAGAAAAGTGGATTCAGGGCAGGAGCGAGTGCGTAGCTAGTGTCCCTGGGCACTTACTAGAAATGCCAAGGGAGTGGACTACGTGTTCACTGGAAGTGGGGGCCGGAGGGCAGAAGCCTTGACTTCCCATTTTGAAAGCTCCATTCGTGCTGCCTTGGAGCTACCTGAACAACACCGTTTCTGACGGGCCTCTAGGCGCGGGAGGCAGGGCTCGGGGAAGAGAGGGAATTTTTCTCTCAGTTCTCAGGGGGCTTCCGGAGCCGTGCTGGGAGCTCCTCCTGTCGGGCTGTAGGACTACAGGGAACGCCCACGAGAGGGCATGCCTCGAGAAAGCCTTTGAGTCGCCCTAATGGATCGGAGCATACAGCAAGCTCCTGGAGGTCTTAGTCACTGTAGTGCTTTATTTGAGCGGTGCTGCCCTTCTCAGGACCCCTAGGCGCTTTGGGCGTGCACCCTTTTCCCTGCGAAAAGCCCCTGCCCCTGTGAGCATGCTGTGCCACACCCAGGCCCCCAGGCCCTTCAGAGAGGGGACTACTGTGTTTGCCGAGGGAAGGACTACAACCAGCGCTTTTAAAGGGGACGGCTACGATTCCTCGGCACTCCAACAGCATCAGGAACGCGTTTCTAGCCGGTCCGCCGTGCCCTGGAAGTTTTGCACATGGACCTTCTCTCAGCTGCCCTGAGGAAATAGTCTGCTTAGAACGCCTTCTGGCACCTCCGTTGGAAAGCCGCTCTACTCACGGAGAAAGTCCGCTTGCATTGCAGCGGCAGCTAAAGCAGAGTTCTTCAGGCAACACATCGGTCGTTTGGAAGAGGCAGACGCTTACATGCGTAAAGGGCGCCTGCCTTGGTTGAGGCCGTTTGCTCCACTCAGAACACCCTGCGTAAACACGCTGATCCAGGGAAGGGCCCGTTGTGTACCTTGTGTGGTTTGAGCCTTGTTGAAGCCCCAGGTGACGTTTACCGCCTGTCGGGCTTCAGGTGCGGGCCTGAAGGCACAGGTGGAAAGTTCCCCCCGTAGGGCCTTGAATTACACGGAGAGGCACCCTCTCTGACGGGCCTCTCGTACACGGGAGGCATGGCTCTGGGAAGAAAATGAGTGCTCTCTCGTAAAACACGGTGCGTCCAGGGCCTGGTTGGGAGCTCATGCCGCTCTGCTCTACACCTACCTGGAGACCGAACGTCAGCCCCTGCCTCGAGCAAAGTCGCCCTATTTGCCCTGCTGAAGCGGAGGCATGCAGCACTTTCCAAGGGGCCTTCGTCGCGGCTCTGCTTTCTCTTCTTGCTAGTGCGCCGTTCAAGACACCCAGGGCCCTCCTGTTTGCACCCGATTCCGTGCAAGACCACTGAATACCGGGAGGCTCCCCTGGCCTGCTCAGCGGCATCCAGGCCGGCAGCCCTTCCCAGTCACTCTGTGTATGCCGAGTGTAGGGCAACGCCCTGCACACCACCCTGGGGCGAGGTAGATTTCCTCGGCACGGCAGCAGCTCCAGGGAAACTGTTCTCTCACGGGCCACTTGTCAAGGAACTCTGCCTCATTGCCCTCGTCTGAGCTGCACCTAGGGAAACCATCTGCTTCGCAGCCCTTCCAGGAACCCTTCGCCGAGGGCACCATACCTGCAGGAGACAGTCGGCTTGCGTTCCCGCTGCCACTGAAGTACAGTGCTTCCTCTTACACTGCAAGCCTTTGGTTGAGGCTATGGCCCGATAGAGGCTACCTAGAGGGTTCCTTGGATGAGGGAGTTGGCTACATACAGAACACCCTGGGAAGAAAAGTGGATTCAGGGCAGGAGCGAGTGCGTAGCTAGTGTCCCTGGGCACTTACTAGAAATGCCAAGGGAGTGGACTACGTGTTCACTGGAAGTGGGGGCCGGAGGGCAGAAGCCTTGACTTCCCATTTTGAAAGCTCCATTCGTGCTGCCTTGGAGCTACCTGAACAACACCGTTTCTGACGGGCCTCTAGGCGCGGGAGGCAGGGCTCGGGGAAGAGAGGGAATTTTTCTCTCAGTTCTCAGGGGGCTTCCGGAGCCGTGCTGGGAGCTCCTCCTGTCGGGCTGTAGGACTACAGGGAACGCCCACGAGAGGGCATGCCTCGAGAAAGCCTTTGAGTCGCCCTAATGGATCGGAGCATACAGCAAGCTCCTGGAGGTCTTAGTCACTGTAGTGCTTTATTTGAGCGGTGCTGCCCTTCTCAGGACCCCTAGGCGCTTTGGGCGTGCACCCTTTTCCCTGCGAAAAGCCCCTGCCCCTGTGAGCATGCTGTGCCACACCCAGGCCCCCAGGCCCTTCAGAGAGGGGACTACTGTGTTTGCCGAGGGAAGGACTACAACCAGCGCTTTTAAAGGGGACGGCTACGATTCCTCGGCACTCCAACAGCATCAGGAACGCGTTTCTAGCCGGTCCGCCGTGCCCTGGAAGTTTTGCACATGGACCTTCTCTCAGCTGCCCTGAGGAAATAGTCTGCTTAGAACGCCTTCTGGCACCTCCGTTGGAAAGCCGCTCTACTCACGGAGAAAGTCCGCTTGCATTGCAGCGGCAGCTAAAGCAGAGTTCTTCAGGCAACACATCGGTCGTTTGGAAGAGGCAGACGCTTACATGCGTAAAGGGCGCCTGCCTTGGTTGAGGCCGTTTGCTCCACTCAGAACACCCTGCGTAAACACGCTGATCCAGGGAAGGGCCCGTTGTGTACCTTGTGTGGTTTGAGCCTTGTTGAAGCCCCAGGTGACGTTTACCGCCTGTCGGGCTTCAGGTGCGGGCCTGAAGGCACAGGTGGAAAGTTCCCCCCGTAGGGCCTTGAATTACACGGAGAGGCACCCTCTCTGACGGGCCTCTCGTACACGGGAGGCATGGCTCTGGGAAGAAAATGAGTGCTCTCTCGTAAAACACGGTGCGTCCAGGGCCTGGTTGGGAGCTCATGCCGCTCTGCTCTACACCTACCTGGAGACCGAACGTCAGCCCCTGCCTCGAGCAAAGTCGCCCTATTTGCCCTGCTGAAGCGGAGGCATGCAGCACTTTCCAAGGGGCCTTCGTCGCGGCTCTGCTTTCTCTTCTTGCTAGTGCGCCGTTCAAGACACCCAGGGCCCTCCTGTTTGCACCCGATTCCGTGCAAGACCACTGAATACCGGGAGGCTCCCCTGGCCTGCTCAGCGGCATCCAGGCCGGCAGCCCTTCCCAGTCACTCTGTGTATGCCGAGTGTAGGGCAACGCCCTGCACACCACCCTGGGGAGAGGTAGATTTCCTCGGCACGGCAGCAGCTCCAGGGAAACTGTTCTCTCACGGGCCACTTGTCAAGGAACTCTGCCTCATTGCCCTCGTCTGAGCTGCACCTAGGGAAACCATCTGCTTCGCAGCCCTTCCAGGAACCCTTCGCCGAGGGCACCATACCTGCAGGAGACAGTCGGCTTGCGTTCCCGCTGCCACTGAAGTACAGTGCTTCCTCTTACACTGCAAGCCTTTGGTTGAGGCTATGGCCCGATAGAGGCTACCTAGAGGGTTCCTTGGATGAGGGAGTTGGCTACATACAGAACACCCTGGGAAGAAAAGTGGATTCAGGGCAGGAGCGAGTGCGTAGCTAGTGTCCCTGGGCACTTACTAGAAATGCCAAGGGAGTGGACTACGTGTTCACTGGAAGTGGGGGCCGGAGGGCAGAAGCCTTGACTTCCCATTTTGAAAGCTCCATTCGTGCTGCCTTGGAGCTACCTGAACAACACCGTTTCTGACGGGCCTCTAGGCGCGGGAGGCAGGGCTCGGGGAAGAGAGGGAATTTTTCTCTCAGTTCTCAGGGGGCTTCCGGAGCCGTGCTGGGAGCTCCTCCTGTCGGGCTGTAGGACTACAGGGAACGCCCACGAGAGGGCATGCCTCGAGAAAGCCTTTGAGTCGCCCTAATGGATCGGAGCATACAGCAAGCTCCTGGAGGTCTTAGTCACTGTAGTGCTTTATTTGAGCGGTGCTGCCCTTCTCAGGACCCCTAGGCGCTTTGGGCGTGCACCCTTTTCCCTGCGAAAAGCCCCTGCCCCTGTGAGCATGCTGTGCCACACCCAGGCCCCCAGGCCCTTCAGAGAGGGGACTACTGTGTTTGCCGAGGGAAGGACTACAACCAGCGCTTTTAAAGGGGACGGCTACGATTCCTCGGCACTCCAACAGCATCAGGAACGCGTTTCTAGCCGGTCCGCCGTGCCCTGGAAGTTTTGCACATGGACCTTCTCTCAGCTGCCCTGAGGAAATAGTCTGCTTAGAACGCCTTCTGGCACCTCCGTTGGAAAGCCGCTCTACTCACGGAGAAAGTCCGCTTGCATTGCAGCGGCAGCTAAAGCAGAGTTCTTCAGGCAACACATCGGTCGTTTGGAAGAGGCAGACGCTTACATGCGTAAAGGGCGCCTGCCTTGGTTGAGGCCGTTTGCTCCACTCAGAACACCCTGCGTAAACACGCTGATCCAGGGAAGGGCCCGTTGTGTACCTTGTGTGGTTTGAGCCTTGTTGAAGCCCCAGGTGACGTTTACCGCCTGTCGGGCTTCAGGTGCGGGCCTGAAGGCACAGGTGGAAAGTTCCCCCCGTAGGGCCTTGAATTACACGGAGAGGCACCCTCTCTGACGGGCCTCTCGTACACGGGAGGCATGGCTCTGGGAAGAAAATGAGTGCTCTCTCGTAAAACACGGTGCGTCCAGGGCCTGGTTGGGAGCTCATGCCGCTCTGCTCTACACCTACCTGGAGACCGAACGTCAGCCCCTGCCTCGAGCAAAGTCGCCCTATTTGCCCTGCTGAAGCGGAGGCATGCAGCACTTTCCAAGGGGCCTTCGTCGCGGCTCTGCTTTCTCTTCTTGCTAGTGCGCCGTTCAAGACACCCAGGGCCCTCCTGTTTGCACCCGATTCCGTGCAAGACCACTGAATACCGGGAGGCTCCCCTGGCCTGCTCAGCGGCATCCAGGCCGGCAGCCCTTCCCAGTCACTCTGTGTATGCCGAGTGTAGGGCAACGCCCTGCACACCACCCTGGGGAGAGGTAGATTTCCTCGGCACGGCAGCAGCTCCAGGGAAACTGTTCTCTCACGGGCCACTTGTCAAGGAACTCTGCCTCATTGCCCTCGTCTGAGCTGCACCTAGGGAAACCATCTGCTTCGCAGCCCTTCCAGGAACCCTTCGCCGAGGGCACCATACCTGCAGGAGACAGTCGGCTTGCGTTCCCGCTGCCACTGAAGTACAGTGCTTCCTCTTACACTGCAAGCCTTTGGTTGAGGCTATGGCCCGATAGAGGCTACCTAGAGGGTTCCTTGGATGAGGGAGTTGGCTACATACAGAACACCCTGGGAAGAAAAGTGGATTCAGGGCAGGAGCGAGTGCGTAGCTAGTGTCCCTGGGCACTTACTAGAAATGCCAAGGGAGTGGACTACGTGTTCACTGGAAGTGGGGGCCGGAGGGCAGAAGCCTTGACTTCCCATTTTGAAAGCTCCATTCGTGCTGCCTTGGAGCTACCTGAACAACACCGTTTCTGACGGGCCTCTAGGCGCGGGAGGCAGGGCTCGGGGAAGAGAGGGAATTTTTCTCTCAGTTCTCAGGGGGCTTCCGGAGCCGTGCTGGGAGCTCCTCCTGTCGGGCTGTAGGACTACAGGGAACGCCCACGAGAGGGCATGCCTCGAGAAAGCCTTTGAGTCGCCCTAATGGATCGGAGCATACAGCAAGCTCCTGGAGGTCTTAGTCACTGTAGTGCTTTATTTGAGCGGTGCTGCCCTTCTCAGGACCCCTAGGCGCTTTGGGCGTGCACCCTTTTCCCTGCGAAAAGCCCCTGCCCCTGTGAGCATGCTGTGCCACACCCAGGCCCCCAGGCCCTTCAGAGAGGGGACTACTGTGTTTGCCGAGGGAAGGACTACAACCAGCCCTTTTAAAGGGGACGGCTACGATTCCTCGGCACTCCAACAGCATCAGGAACGCGTTTCTAGCCGGTCCGCCGTGCCCTGGAAGTTTTGCACATGGACCTTCTCTCAGCTGCCCTGAGGAAATAGTCTGCTTAGAACGCCTTCTGGCACCTCCGTTGGAAAGCCGCTCTACTCACGGAGAAAGTCCGCTTGCATTGCAGCGGCAGCTAAAGCAGAGTTCTTCAGGCAACACATCGGTCGTTTGGAAGAGGCAGACGCTTACATGCGTAAAGGGCGCCTGCCTTGGTTGAGGCCGTTTGCTCCACTCAGAACACCCTGCGTAAACACGCTGATCCAGGGAAGGGCCCGTTGTGTACCTTGTGTGGTTTGAGCCTTGTTGAAGCCCCAGGTGACGTTTACCGCCTGTCGGGCTTCAGGTGCGGGCCTGAAGGCACAGGTGGAAAGTTCCCCCCGTAGGGCCTTGAATTACACGGAGAGGCACCCTCTCTGACGGGCCTCTCGTACACGGGAGGCATGGCTCTGGGAAGAAAATGAGTGCTCTCTCGTAAAACACGGTGCGTCCAGGGCCTGGTTGGGAGCTCATGCCGCTCTGCTCTACACCTACCTGGAGACCGAACGTCAGCCCCTGCCTCGAGCAAAGTCGCCCTATTTGCCCTGCTGAAGCGGAGGCATGCAGCACTTTCCAAGGGGCCTTCGTCGCGGCTCTGCTTTCTCTTCTTGCTAGTGCGCCGTTCAAGACACCCAGGGCCCTCCTGTTTGCACCCGATTCCGTGCAAGACCACTGAATACCGGGAGGCTCCCCTGGCCTGCTCAGCGGCATCCAGGCCGGCAGCCCTTCCCAGTCACTCTGTGTATGCCGAGTGTAGGGCAACGCCCTGCACACCACCCTGGGGAGAGGTAGATTTCCTCGGCACGGCAGCAGCTCCAGGGAAACTGTTCTCTCACGGGCCACTTGTCAAGGAACTCTGCCTCATTGCCCTCGTCTGAGCTGCACCTAGGGAAACCATCTGCTTCGCAGCCCTTCCAGGAACCCTTCGCCGAGGGCACCATACCTGCAGGAGACAGTCGGCTTGCGTTCCCGCTGCCACTGAAGTACAGTGCTTCCTCTTACACTGCAAGCCTTTGGTTGAGGCTATGGCCCGATAGAGGCTACCTAGAGGGTTCCTTGGATGAGGGAGTTGGCTACATACAGAACACCCTGGGAAGAAAAGTGGATTCAGGGCAGGAGCGAGTGCGTAGCTAGTGTCCCTGGGCACTTACTAGAAATGCCAAGGGAGTGGACTACGTGTTCACTGGAAGTGGGGGCCGGAGGGCAGAAGCCTTGACTTCCCATTTTGAAAGCTCCATTCGTGCTGCCTTGGAGCTACCTGAACAACACCGTTTCTGACGGGCCTCTAGGCGCGGGAGGCAGGGCTCGGGGAAGAGAGGGAATTTTTCTCTCAGTTCTCAGGGGGCTTCCGGAGCCGTGCTGGGAGCTCCTCCTGTCGGGCTGTAGGACTACAGGGAACGCCCACGAGAGGGCATGCCTCGAGAAAGCCTTTGAGTCGCCCTAATGGATCGGAGCATACAGCAAGCTCTTGGAGGTCTTAGTCACTGTAGTGCTTTATTTGAGCGGTGCTGCCCTTCTCAGGACCCCTAGGCGCTTTGGGCGTGCACCCTTTTCCCTGCGAAAAGCCCCTGCCCCTGTGAGCATGCTGTGCCACACCCAGGCCCCCAGGCCCTTCAGAGAGGGGACTACTGTGTTTGCCGAGGGAAGGACTACAACCAGCCCTTTTAAAGGGGACGGCTACGATTCCTCGGCACTCCAACAGCATCAGGAACGCGTTTCTAGCCGGTCCGCCGTGCCCTGGAAGTTTTGCACATGGACCTTCTCTCAGCTGCCCTGAGGAAATAGTCTGCTTAGAACGCCTTCTGGCACCTCCGTTGGAAAGCCGCTCTACTCACGGAGAAAGTCCGCTTGCATTGCAGCGGCAGCTAAAGCAGAGTTCTTCAGGCAACACATCGGTCGTTTGGAAGAGGCAGACGCTTACATGCGTAAAGGGCGCCTGCCTTGGTTGAGGCCGTTTGCTCCACTCAGAACACCCTGCGTAAACACGCTGATCCAGGGAAGGGCCCGTTGTGTACCTTGTGTGGTTTGAGCCTTGTTGAAGCCCCAGGTGACGTTTACCGCCTGTCGGGCTTCAGGTGCGGGCCTGAAGGCACAGGTGGAAAGTTCCCCCCGTAGGGCCTTGAATTACACGGAGAGGCACCCTCTCTGACGGGCCTCTCGTACACGGGAGGCATGGCTCTGGGAAGAAAATGAGTGCTCTCTCGTAAAACACGGTGCGTCCAGGGCCTGGTTGGGAGCTCATGCCGCTCTGCTCTACACCTACCTGGAGACCGAACGTCAGCCCCTGCCTCGAGCAAAGTCGCCCTATTTGCCCTGCTGAAGCGGAGGCATGCAGCACTTTCCAAGGGGCCTTCGTCGCGGCTCTGCTTTCTCTTCTTGCTAGTGCGCCGTTCAAGACACCCAGGGCCCTCCTGTTTGCACCCGATTCCGTGCAAGACCACTGAATACCGGGAGGCTCCCCTGGCCTGCTCAGCGGCATCCAGGCCGGCAGCCCTTCCCAGTCACTCTGTGTATGCCGAGTGTAGGGCAACGCCCTGCACACCACCCTGGGGAGAGGTAGATTTCCTCGGCACGGCAGCAGCTCCAGGGAAACTGTTCTCTCACGGGCCACTTGTCAAGGAACTCTGCCTCATTGCCCTCGTCTGAGCTGCACCTAGGGAAACCATCTGCTTCGCAGCCCTTCCAGGAACCCTTCGCCGAGGGCACCATACCTGCAGGAGACAGTCGGCTTGCGTTCCCGCTGCCACTGAAGTACAGTGCTTCCTCTTACACTGCAAGCCTTTGGTTGAGGCTATGGCCCGATAGAGGCTACCTAGAGGGTTCCTTGGATGAGGGAGTTGGCTACATACAGAACACCCTGGGAAGAAAAGTGGATTCAGGGCAGGAGCGAGTGCGTAGCTAGTGTCCCTGGGCACTTACTAGAAATGCCAAGGGAGTGGACTACGTGTTCACTGGAAGTGGGGGCCGGAGGGCAGAAGCCTTGACTTCCCATTTTGAAAGCTCCATTCGTGCTGCCTTGGAGCTACCTGAACAACACCGTTTCTGACGGGCCTCTAGGCGCGGGAGGCAGGGCTCGGGGAAGAGAGGGAATTTTTCTCTCAGTTCTCAGGGGGCTTCCGGAGCCGTGCTGGGAGCTCCTCCTGTCGGGCTGTAGGACTACAGGGAACGCCCACGAGAGGGCATGCCTCGAGAAAGCCTTTGAGTCGCCCTAATGGATCGGAGCATACAGCAAGCTCTTGGAGGTCTTAGTCACTGTAGTGCTTTATTTGAGCGGTGCTGCCCTTCTCAGGACCCCTAGGCGCTTTGGGCGTGCACCCTTTTCCCTGCGAAAAGCCCCTGCCCCTGTGAGCATGCTGTGCCACACCCAGGCCCCCAGGCCCTTCAGAGAGGGGACTACTGTGTTTGCCGAGGGAAGGACTACAACCAGCGCTTTTAAAGGGGACGGCTACGATTCCTCGGCACTCCAACAGCATCAGGAACGCGTTTCTAGCCGGTCCGCCGTGCCCTGGAAGTTTTGCACATGGACCTTCTCTCAGCTGCCCTGAGGAAATAGTCTGCTTAGAACGCCTTCTGGCACCTCCGTTGGAAAGCCGCTCTACTCACGGAGAAAGTCCGCTTGCATTGCAGCGGCAGCTAAAGCAGAGTTCTTCAGGCAACACATCGGTCGTTTGGAAGAGGCAGACGCTTACATGCGTAAAGGGCGCCTGCCTTGGTTGAGGCCGTTTGCTCCACTCAGAACACCCTGCGTAAACACGCTGATCCAGGGAAGGGACCGTTGTGTACCTTGTGTGGTTTGAGCCTTGTTGAAGCCCCAGGTGACGTTTACCGCCTGTCGGGCTTCAGGTGCGGGCCTGAAGGCACAGGTGGAAAGTTCCCCCCGTAGGGCCTTGAATTACACGGAGAGGCACCCTCTCTGACGGGCCTCTCGTACACGGGAGGCATGGCTCTGGGAAGAAAATGAGTGCTCTCTCGTAAAACACGGTGCGTCCAGGGCCTGGTTGGGAGCTCATGCCGCTCTGCTCTACACCTACCTGGAGACCGAACGTCAGCCCCTGCCTCGAGCAAAGTCGCCCTATTTGCCCTGCTGAAGCGGAGGCATGCAGCACTTTCCAAGGGGCCTTCGTCGCGGCTCTGCTTTCTCTTCTTGCTAGTGCGCCGTTCAAGACACCCAGGGCCCTCCTGTTTGCACCCGATTCCGTGCAAGACCACTGAATACCGGGAGGCTCCCCTGGCCTGCTCAGCGGCATCCAGGCCGGCAGCCCTTCCCAGTCACTCTGTGTATGCCGAGTGTAGGGCAACGCCCTGCACACCACCCTGGGGAGAGGTAGATTTCCTCGGCACGGCAGCAGCTCCAGGGAAACTGTTCTCTCACGGGCCACTTGTCAAGGAACTCTGCCTCATTGCCCTCGTCTGAGCTGCACCTAGGGAAACCATCTGCTTCGCAGCCCTTCCAGGAACCCTTCGCCGAGGGCACCATACCTGCAGGAGACAGTCGGCTTGCGTTCCCGCTGCCACTGAAGTACAGTGCTTCCTCTTACACTGCAAGCCTTTGGTTGAGGCTATGGCCCGATAGAGGCTACCTAGAGGGTTCCTTGGATGAGGGAGTTGGCTACATACAGAACACCCTGGGAAGAAAAGTGGATTCAGGGCAGGAGCGAGTGCGTAGCTAGTGTCCCTGGGCACTTACTAGAAATGCCAAGGGAGTGGACTACGTGTTCACTGGAAGTGGGGGCCGGAGGGCAGAAGCCTTGACTTCCCATTTTGAAAGCTCCATTCGTGCTGCCTTGGAGCTACCTGAACAACACCGTTTCTGACGGGCCTCTAGGCGCGGGAGGCAGGGCTCGGGGAAGAGAGGGAATTTTTCTCTCAGTTCTCAGGGGGCTTCCGGAGCCGTGCTGGGAGCTCCTCCTGTCGGGCTGTAGGACTACAGGGAACGCCCACGAGAGGGCATGCCTCGAGAAAGCCTTTGAGTCGCCCTAATGGATCGGAGCATACAGCAAGCTCTTGGAGGTCTTAGTCACTGTAGTGCTTTATTTGAGCGGTGCTGCCCTTCTCAGGACCCCTAGGCGCTTTGGGCGTGCACCCTTTTCCCTGCGAAAAGCCCCTGCCCCTGTGAGCATGCTGTGCCACACCCAGGCCCCCAGGCCCTTCAGAGAGGGGACTACTGTGTTTGCCGAGGGAAGGACTACAACCAGCGCTTTTAAAGGGGACGGCTACGATTCCTCGGCACTCCAACAGCATCAGGAACGCGTTTCTAGCCGGTCCGCCGTGCCCTGGAAGTTTTGCACATGGACCTTCTCTCAGCTGCCCTGAGGAAATAGTCTGCTTAGAACGCCTTCTGGCACCTCCGTTGGAAAGCCGCTCTACTCACGGAGAAAGTCCGCTTGCATTGCAGCGGCAGCTAAAGCAGAGTTCTTCAGGCAACACATCGGTCGTTTGGAAGAGGCAGACGCTTACATGCGTAAAGGGCGCCTGCCTTGGTTGAGGCCGTTTGCTCCACTCAGAACACCCTGCGTAAACACGCTGATCCAGGGAAGGGCCCGTTG
Organism: Mesoplodon mirus; assembly: GCF_964341445.2. Classification (NCBI taxonomy): domain Eukaryota; kingdom Metazoa; phylum Chordata; class Mammalia; order Artiodactyla; family Ziphiidae; genus Mesoplodon; species Mesoplodon mirus. The sequence goes on along the minus strand of NW_028294978.1, from coordinate 121,081 downwards.
TGTACCTTGTGTGGTTTGAGCCTTGTTGAAGCCCCAGGTGACGTTTACCGCCTGTCGGGCTTCAGGTGCGGGCCTGAAGGCACAGGTGGAAAGTTCCCCCCGTAGGGCCTTGAATTACACGGAGAGGCACCCTCTCTGACGGGCCTCTCGTACACGGGAGGCATGGCTCTGGGAAGAAAATGAGTGCTCTCTCGTAAAACACGGTGCGTCCAGGGCCTGGTTGGGAGCTCATGCCGCTCTGCTCTACACCTACCTGGAGACCGAACGTCAGCCCCTGCCTCGAGCAAAGTCGCCCTATTTGCCCTGCTGAAGCGGAGGCATGCAGCACTTTCCAAGGGGCCTTCGTCGCGGCTCTGCTTTCTCTTCTTGCTAGTGCGCCGTTCAAGACACCCAGGGCCCTCCTGTTTGCACCCGATTCCGTGCAAGACCACTGAATACCGGGAGGCTCCCCTGGCCTGCTCAGCGGCATCCAGGCCGGCAGCCCTTCCCAGTCACTCTGTGTATGCCGAGTGTAGGGCAACGCCCTGCACACCACCCTGGGGAGAGGTAGATTTCCTCGGCACGGCAGCAGCTCCAGGGAAACTGTTCTCTCACGGGCCACTTGTCAAGGAACTCTGCCTCATTGCCCTCGTCTGAGCTGCACCTAGGGAAACCATCTGCTTCGCAGCCCTTCCAGGAACCCTTCGCCGAGGGCACCATACCTGCAGGAGACAGTCGGCTTGCGTTCCCGCTGCCACTGAAGTACAGTGCTTCCTCTTACACTGCAAGCCTTTGGTTGAGGCTATGGCCCGATAGAGGCTACCTAGAGGGTTCCTTGGATGAGGGAGTTGGCTACATACAGAACACCCTGGGAAGAAAAGTGGATTCAGGGCAGGAGCGAGTGCGTAGCTAGTGTCCCTGGGCACTTACTAGAAATGCCAAGGGAGTGGACTACGTGTTCACTGGAAGTGGGGGCCGGAGGGCAGAAGCCTTGACTTCCCATTTTGAAAGCTCCATTCGTGCTGCCTTGGAGCTACCTGAACAACACCGTTTCTGACGGGCCTCTAGGCGCGGGAGGCAGGGCTCGGGGAAGAGAGGGAATTTTTCTCTCAGTTCTCAGGGGGCTTCCGGAGCCGTGCTGGGAGCTCCTCCTGTCGGGCTGTAGGACTACAGGGAACGCCCACGAGAGGGCATGCCTCGAGAAAGCCTTTGAGTCGCCCTAATGGATCGGAGCATACAGCAAGCTCTTGGAGGTCTTAGTCACTGTAGTGCTTTATTTGAGCGGTGCTGCCCTTCTCAGGACCCCTAGGCGCTTTGGGCGTGCACCCTTTTCCCTGCGAAAAGCCCCTGCCCCTGTGAGCATGCTGTGCCACACCCAGGCCCCCAGGCCCTTCAGAGAGGGGACTACTGTGTTTGCCGAGGGAAGGACTACAACCAGCGCTTTTAAAGGGGACGGCTACGATTCCTCGGCACTCCAACAGCATCAGGAACGCGTTTCTAGCCGGTCCGCCGTGCCCTGGAAGTTTTCCACATGGACCTTCTCTCAGCTGCCCTGAGGAAATAGTCTGCTTAGAACGCCTTCTGGCACCTCCGTTGGAAAGCCGCTCTACTCACGGAGAAAGTCCGCTTGCATTGCAGCGGCAGCTAAAGCAGAGTTCTTCAGGCAACACATCGGTCGTTTGGAAGAGGCAGACGCTTACATGCGTAAAGGGCGCCTGCCTTGGTTGAGGCCGTTTGCTCCACTCAGAACACCCTGCGTAAACACGCTGATCCAGGGAAGGGCCCGTTGTGTACCTTGTGTGGTTTGAGCCTTGTTGAAGCCCCAGGTGACGTTTACCGCCTGTCGGGCTTCAGGTGCGGGCCTGAAGGCACAGGTGGAAAGTTCCCCCCGTAGGGCCTTGAATTACACGGAGAGGCACCCTCTCTGACGGGCCTCTCGTACACGGGAGGCATGGCTCTGGGAAGAAAATGAGTGCTCTCTCGTAAAACACGGTGCGTCCAGGGCCTGGTTGGGAGCTCATGCCGCTCTGCTCTACACCTACCTGGAGACCGAACGTCAGCCCCTGCCTCGAGCAAAGTCGCCCTATTTGCCCTGCTGAAGCGGAGGCATGCAGCACTTTCCAAGGGGCCTTCGTCGCGGCTCTGCTTTCTCTTCTTGCTAGTGCGCCGTTCAAGACACCCAGGGCCCTCCTGTTTGCACCCGATTCCGTGCAAGACCACTGAATACCGGGAGGCTCCCCTGGCCTGCTCAGCGGCATCCAGGCCGGCAGCCCTTCCCAGTCACTCTGTGTATGCCGAGTGTAGGGCAACGCCCTGCACACCACCCTGGGGAGAGGTAGATTTCCTCGGCACGGCAGCAGCTCCAGGGAAACTGTTCTCTCACGGGCCACTTGTCAAGGAACTCTGCCTCATTGCCCTCGTCTGAGCTGCACCTAGGGAAACCATCTGCTTCGCAGCCCTTCCAGGAACCCTTCGCCGAGGGCACCATACCTGCAGGAGACAGTCGGCTTGCGTTCCCGCTGCCACTGAAGTACAGTGCTTCCTCTTACACTGCAAGCCTTTGGTTGAGGCTATGGCCCGATAGAGGCTACCTAGAGGGTTCCTTGGATGAGGGAGTTGGCTACATACAGAACACCCTGGGAAGAAAAGTGGATTCAGGGCAGGAGCGAGTGCGTAGCTAGTGTCCCTGGGCACTTACTAGAAATGCCAAGGGAGTGGACTACGTGTTCACTGGAAGTGGGGGCCGGAGGGCAGAAGCCTTGACTTCCCATTTTGAAAGCTCCATTCGTGCTGCCTTGGAGCTACCTGAACAACACCGTTTCTGACGGGCCTCTAGGCGCGGGAGGCAGGGCTCGGGGAAGAGAGGGAATTTTTCTCTCAGTTCTCAGGGGGCTTCCGGAGCCGTGCTGGGAGCTCCTCCTGTCGGGCTGTAGGACTACAGGGAACGCCCACGAGAGGGCATGCCTCGAGAAAGCCTTTGAGTCGCCCTAATGGATCGGAGCATACAGCAAGCTCTTGGAGGTCTTAGTCACTGTAGTGCTTTATTTGAGCGGTGCTGCCCTTCTCAGGACCCCTAGGCGCTTTGGGCGTGCACCCTTTTCCCTGCGAAAAGCCCCTGCCCCTGTGAGCATGCTGTGCCACACCCAGGCCCCCAGGCCCTTCAGAGAGGGGACTACTGTGTTTGCCGAGGGAAGGACTACAACCAGCGCTTTTAAAGGGGACGGCTACGATTCCTCGGCACTCCAACAGCATCAGGAACGCGTTTCTAGCCGGTCCGCCGTGCCCTGGAAGTTTTGCACATGGACCTTCTCTCAGCTGCCCTGAGGAAATAGTCTGCTTAGAACGCCTTCTGGCACCTCCGTTGGAAAGCCGCTCTACTCACGGAGAAAGTCCGCTTGCATTGCAGCGGCAGCTAAAGCAGAGTTCTTCAGGCAACACATCGGTCGTTTGGAAGAGGCAGACGCTTACATGCGTAAAGGGCGCCTGCCTTGGTTGAGGCCGTTTGCTCCACTCAGAACACCCTGCGTAAACACGCTGATCCAGGGAAGGGCCCGTTGTGTACCTTGTGTGGTTTGAGCCTTGTTGAAGCCCCAGGTGACGTTTACCGCCTGTCGGGCTTCAGGTGCGGGCCTGAAGGCACAGGTGGAAAGTTCCCCCCGTAGGGCCTTGAATTACACGGAGAGGCACCCTCTCTGACGGGCCTCTCGTACACGGGAGGCATGGCTCTGGGAAGAAAATGAGTGCTCTCTCGTAAAACACGGTGCGTCCAGGGCCTGGTTGGGAGCTCATGCCGCTCTGCTCTACACCTACCTGGAGACCGAACGTCAGCCCCTGCCTCGAGCAAAGTCGCCCTATTTGCCCTGCTGAAGCGGAGGCATGCAGCACTTTCCAAGGGGCCTTCGTCGCGGCTCTGCTTTCTCTTCTTGCTAGTGCGCCGTTCAAGACACCCAGGGCCCTCCTGTTTGCACCCGATTCCGTGCAAGACCACTGAATACCGGGAGGCTCCCCTGGCCTGCTCAGCGGCATCCAGGCCGGCAGCCCTTCCCAGTCACTCTGTGTATGCCGAGTGTAGGGCAACGCCCTGCACACCACCCTGGGGAGAGGTAGATTTCCTCGGCACGGCAGCAGCTCCAGGGAAACTGTTCTCTCACGGGCCACTTGTCAAGGAACTCTGCCTCATTGCCCTCGTCTGAGCTGCACCTAGGGAAACCATCTGCTTCGCAGCCCTTCCAGGAACCCTTCGCCGAGGGCACCATACCTGCAGGAGACAGTCGGCTTGCGTTCCCGCTGCCACTGAAGTACAGTGCTTCCTCTTACACTGCAAGCCTTTGGTTGAGGCTATGGCCCGATAGAGGCTACCTAGAGGGTTCCTTGGATGAGGGAGTTGGCTACATACAGAACACCCTGGGAAGAAAAGTGGATTCAGGGCAGGAGCGAGTGCGTAGCTAGTGTCCCTGGGCACTTACTAGAAATGCCAAGGGAGTGGACTACGTGTTCACTGGAAGTGGGGGCCGGAGGGCAGAAGCCTTGACTTCCCATTTTGAAAGCTCCATTCGTGCTGCCTTGGAGCTACCTGAACAACACCGTTTCTGACGGGCCTCTAGGCGCGGGAGGCAGGGCTCGGGGAAGAGAGGGAATTTTTCTCTCAGTTCTCAGGGGGCTTCCGGAGCCGTGCTGGGAGCTCCTCCTGTCGGGCTGTAGGACTACAGGGAACGCCCACGAGAGGGCATGCCTCGAGAAAGCCTTTGAGTCGCCCTAATGGATCGGAGCATACAGCAAGCTCTTGGAGGTCTTAGTCACTGTAGTGCTTTATTTGAGCGGTGCTGCCCTTCTCAGGACCCCTAGGCGCTTTGGGCGTGCACCCTTTTCCCTGCGAAAAGCCCCTGCCCCTGTGAGCATGCTGTGCCACACCCAGGCCCCCAGGCCCTTCAGAGAGGGGACTACTGTGTTTGCCGAGGGAAGGACTACAACCAGCGCTTTTAAAGGGGACGGCTACGATTCCTCGGCACTCCAACAGCATCAGGAACGCGTTTCTAGCCGGTCCGCCGTGCCCTGGAAGTTTTCCACATGGACCTTCTCTCAGCTGCCCTGAGGAAATAGTCTGCTTAGAACGCCTTCTGGCACCTCCGTTGGAAAGCCGCTCTACTCACGGAGAAAGTCCGCTTGCATTGCAGCGGCAGCTAAAGCAGAGTTCTTCAGGCAACACATCGGTCGTTTGGAAGAGGCAGACGCTTACATGCGTAAAGGGCGCCTGCCTTGGTTGAGGCCGTTTGCTCCACTCAGAACACCCTGCGTAAACACGCTGATGCAGGGAAGGGCCCGTTGTGTACCTTGTGTGGTTTGAGCCTTGTTGAAGCCCCAGGTGACGTTTACCGCCTGTCGGGCTTCAGGTGCGGGCCTGAAGGCACAGGTGGAAAGTTCCCCCCGTAGGGCCTTGAATTACACGGAGAGGCACCCTCTCTGACGGGCCTCTCGTACACGGGAGGCATGGCTCTGGGAAGAAAATGAGTGCTCTCTCGTAAAACACGGTGCGTCCAGGGCCTGGTTGGGAGCTCATGCCGCTCTGCTCTACACCTACCTGGAGACCGAACGTCAGCCCCTGCCTCGAGCAAAGTCGCCCTATTTGCCCTGCTGAAGCGGAGGCATGCAGCACTTTCCAAGGGGCCTTCGTCGCGGCTCTGCTTTCTCTTCTTGCTAGTGCGCCGTTCAAGACACCCAGGGCCCTCCTGTTTGCACCCGATTCCGTGCAAGACCACTGAATACCGGGAGGCTCCCCTGGCCTGCTCAGCGGCATCCAGGCCGGCAGCCCTTCCCAGTCACTCTGTGTATGCCGAGTGTAGGGCAACGCCCTGCACACCACCCTGGGGCGAGGTAGATTTCCTCGGCACGGCAGCAGCTCCAGGGAAACTGTTCTCTCACGGGCCACTTGTCAAGGAACTCTGCCTCATTGCCCTCGTCTGAGCTGCACCTAGGGAAACCATCTGCTTCGCAGCCCTTCCAGGAACCCTTCGCCGAGGGCACCATACCTGCAGGAGACAGTCGGCTTGCGTTCCCGCTGCCACTGAAGTACAGTGCTTCCTCTTACACTGCAAGCCTTTGGTTGAGGCTATGGCCCGATAGAGGCTACCTAGAGGGTTCCTTGGATGAGGGAGTTGGCTACATACAGAACACCCTGGGAAGAAAAGTGGATTCAGGGCAGGAGCGAGTGCGTAGCTAGTGTCCCTGGGCACTTACTAGAAATGCCAAGGGAGTGGACTACGTGTTCACTGGAAGTGGGGGCCGGAGGGCAGAAGCCTTGACTTCCCATTTTGAAAGCTCCATTCGTGCTGCCTTGGAGCTACCTGAACAACACCGTTTCTGACGGGCCTCTAGGCGCGGGAGGCAGGGCTCGGGGAAGAGAGGGAATTTTTCTCTCAGTTCTCAGGGGGCTTCCGGAGCCGTGCTGGGAGCTCCTCCTGTCGGGCTGTAGGACTACAGGGAACGCCCACGAGAGGGCATGCCTCGAGAAAGCCTTTGAGTCGCCCTAATGGATCGGAGCATACAGCAAGCTCTTGGAGGTCTTAGTCACTGTAGTGCTTTATTTGAGCGGTGCTGCCCTTCTCAGGACCCCTAGGCGCTTTGGGCGTGCACCCTTTTCCCTGCGAAAAGCCCCTGCCCCTGTGAGCATGCTGTGCCACACCCAGGCCCCCAGGCCCTTCAGAGAGGGGACTACTGTGTTTGCCGAGGGAAGGACTACAACCAGCGCTTTTAAAGGGGACGGCTACGATTCCTCGGCACTCCAACAGCATCAGGAACGCGTTTCTAGCCGGTCCGCCGTGCCCTGGAAGTTTTGCACATGGACCTTCTCTCAGCTGCCCTGAGGAAATAGTCTGCTTAGAACGCCTTCTGGCACCTCCGTTGGAAAGCCGCTCTACTCACGGAGAAAGTCCGCTTGCATTGCAGCGGCAGCTAAAGCAGAGTTCTTCAGGCAACACATCGGTCGTTTGGAAGAGGCAGACGCTTACATGCGTAAAGGGCGCCTGCCTTGGTTGAGGCCGTTTGCTCCACTCAGAACACCCTGCGTAAACACGCTGATGCAGGGAAGGGCCCGTTGTGTACCTTGTGTGGTTTGAGCCTTGTTGAAGCCCCAGGTGACGTTTACCGCCTGTCGGGCTTCAGGTGCGGGCCTGAAGGCACAGGTGGAAAGTTCCCCCCGTAGGGCCTTGAATTACACGGAGAGGCACCCTCTCTGACGGGCCTCTCGTACACGGGAGGCATGGCTCTGGGAAGAAAATGAGTGCTCTCTCGTAAAACACGGTGCGTCCAGGGCCTGGTTGGGAGCTCATGCCGCTCTGCTCTACACCTACCTGGAGACCGAACGTCAGCCCCTGCCTCGAGCAAAGTCGCCCTATTTGCCCTGCTGAAGCGGAGGCATGCAGCACTTTCCAAGGGGCCTTCGTCGCGGCTCTGCTTTCTCTTCTTGCTAGTGCGCCGTTCAAGACACCCAGGGCCCTCCTGTTTGCACCCGATTCCGTGCAAGACCACTGAATACCGGGAGGCTCCCCTGGCCTGCTCAGCGGCATCCAGGCCGGCAGCCCTTCCCAGTCACTCTGTGTATGCCGAGTGTAGGGCAACGCCCTGCACACCACCCTGGGGCGAGGTAGATTTCCTCGGCACGGCAGCAGCTCCAGGGAAACTGTTCTCTCACGGGCCACTTGTCAAGGAACTCTGCCTCATTGCCCTCGTCTGAGCTGCACCTAGGGAAACCATCTGCTTCGCAGCCCTTCCAGGAACCCTTCGCCGAGGGCACCATACCTGCAGGAGACAGTCGGCTTGCGTTCCCGCTGCCACTGAAGTACAGTGCTTCCTCTTACACTGCAAGCCTTTGGTTGAGGCTATGGCCCGATAGAGGCTACCTAGAGGGTTCCTTGGATGAGGGAGTTGGCTACATACAGAACACCCTGGGAAGAAAAGTGGATTCAGGGCAGGAGCGAGTGCGTAGCTAGTGTCCCTGGGCACTTACTAGAAATGCCAAGGGAGTGGACTACGTGTTCACTGGAAGTGGGGGCCGGAGGGCAGAAGCCTTGACTTCCCATTTTGAAAGCTCCATTCGTGCTGCCTTGGAGCTACCTGAACAACACCGTTTCTGACGGGCCTCTAGGCGCGGGAGGCAGGGCTCGGGGAAGAGAGGGAATTTTTCTCTCAGTTCTCAGGGGGCTTCCGGAGCCGTGCTGGGAGCTCCTCCTGTCGGGCTGTAGGACTACAGGGAACGCCCACGAGAGGGCATGCCTCGAGAAAGCCTTTGAGTCGCCCTAATGGATCGGAGCATACAGCAAGCTCTTGGAGGTCTTAGTCACTGTAGTGCTTTATTTGAGCGGTGCTGCCCTTCTCAGGACCCCTAGGCGCTTTGGGCGTGCACCCTTTTCCCTGCGAAAAGCCCCTGCCCCTGTGAGCATGCTGTGCCACACCCAGGCCCCCAGGCCCTTCAGAGAGGGGACTACTGTGTTTGCCGAGGGAAGGACTACAACCAGCGCTTTTAAAGGGGACGGCTACGATTCCTCGGCACTCCAACAGCATCAGGAACGCGTTTCTAGCCGGTCCGCCGTGCCCTGGAAGTTTTGCACATGGACCTTCTCTCAGCTGCCCTGAGGAAATAGTCTGCTTAGAACGCCTTCTGGCACCTCCGTTGGAAAGCCGCTCTACTCACGGAGAAAGTCCGCTTGCATTGCAGCGGCAGCTAAAGCAGAGTTCTTCAGGCAACACATCGGTCGTTTGGAAGAGGCAGACGCTTACATGCGTAAAGGGCGCCTGCCTTGGTTGAGGCCGTTTGCTCCACTCAGAACACCCTGCGTAAACACGCTGATCCAGGGAAGGGCCCGTTGTGTACCTTGTGTGGTTTGAGCCTTGTTGAAGCCCCAGGTGACGTTTACCGCCTGTCGGGCTTCAGGTGCGGGCCTGAAGGCACAGGTGGAAAGTTCCCCCCGTAGGGCCTTGAATTACACGGAGAGGCACCCTCTCTGACGGGCCTCTCGTACACGGGAGGCATGGCTCTGGGAAGAAAATGAGTGCTCTCTCGTAAAACACGGTGCGTCCAGGGCCTGGTTGGGAGCTCATGCCGCTCTGCTCTACACCTACCTGGAGACCGAACGTCAGCCCCTGCCTCGAGCAAAGTCGCCCTATTTGCCCTGCTGAAGCGGAGGCATGCAGCACTTTCCAAGGGGCCTTCGTCGCGGCTCTGCTTTCTCTTCTTGCTAGTGCGCCGTTCAAGACACCCAGGGCCCTCCTGTTTGCACCCGATTCCGTGCAAGACCACTGAATACCGGGAGGCTCCCCTGGCCTGCTCAGCGGCATCCAGGCCGGCAGCCCTTCCCAGTCACTCTGTGTATGCCGAGTGTAGGGCAACGCCCTGCACACCACCCTGGGGAGAGGTAGATTTCCTCGGCACGGCAGCAGCTCCAGGGAAACTGTTCTCTCACGGGCCACTTGTCAAGGAACTCTGCCTCATTGCCCTCGTCTGAGCTGCACCTAGGGAAACCATCTGCTTCGCAGCCCTTCCAGGAACCCTTCGCCGAGGGCACCATACCTGCAGGAGACAGTCGGCTTGCGTTCCCGCTGCCACTGAAGTACAGTGCTTCCTCTTACACTGCAAGCCTTTGGTTGAGGCTATGGCCCGATAGAGGCTACCTAGAGGGTTCCTTGGATGAGGGAGTTGGCTACATACAGAACACCCTGGGAAGAAAAGTGGATTCAGGGCAGGAGCGAGTGCGTAGCTAGTGTCCCTGGGCACTTACTAGAAATGCCAAGGGAGTGGACTACGTGTTCACTGGAAGTGGGGGCCGGAGGGCAGAAGCCTTGACTTCCCATTTTGAAAGCTCCATTCGTGCTGCCTTGGAGCTACCTGAACAACACCGTTTCTGACGGGCCTCTAGGCGCGGGAGGCAGGGCTCGGGGAAGAGAGGGAATTTTTCTCTCAGTTCTCAGGGGGCTTCCGGAGCCGTGCTGGGAGCTCCTCCTGTCGGGCTGTAGGACTACAGGGAACGCCCACGAGAGGGCATGCCTCGAGAAAGCCTTTGAGTCGCCCTAATGGATCGGAGCATACAGCAAGCTCTTGGAGGTCTTAGTCACTGTAGTGCTTTATTTGAGCGGTGCTGCCCTTCTCAGGACCCCTAGGCGCTTTGGGCGTGCACCCTTTTCCCTGCGAAAAGCCCCTGCCCCTGTGAGCATGCTGTGCCACACCCAGGCCCCCAGGCCCTTCAGAGAGGGGACTACTGTGTTTGCCGAGGGAAGGACTACAACCAGCGCTTTTAAAGGGGACGGCTACGATTCCTCGGCACTCCAACAGCATCAGGAACGCGTTTCTAGCCGGTCCGCCGTGCCCTGGAAGTTTTCCACATGGACCTTCTCTCAGCTGCCCTGAGGAAATAGTCTGCTTAGAACGCCTTCTGGCACCTCCGTTGGAAAGCCGCTCTACTCACGGAGAAAGTCCGCTTGCATTGCAGCGGCAGCTAAAGCAGAGTTCTTCAGGCAACACATCGGTCGTTTGGAAGAGGCAGACGCTTACATGCGTAAAGGGCGCCTGCCTTGGTTGAGGCCGTTTGCTCCACTCAGAACACCCTGCGTAAACACGCTGATGCAGGGAAGGGCCCGTTGTGTACCTTGTGTGGTTTGAGCCTTGTTGAAGCCCCAGGTGACGTTTACCGCCTGTCGGGCTTCAGGTGCGGGCCTGAAGGCACAGGTGGAAAGTTCCCCCCGTAGGGCCTTGAATTACACGGAGAGGCACCCTCTCTGACGGGCCTCTCGTACACGGGAGGCATGGCTCTGGGAAGAAAATGAGTGCTCTCTCGTAAAACACGGTGCGTCCAGGGCCTGGTTGGGAGCTCATGCCGCTCTGCTCTACACCTACCTGGAGACCGAACGTCAGCCCCTGCCTCGAGCAAAGTCGCCCTATTTGCCCTGCTGAAGCGGAGGCATGCAGCACTTTCCAAGGGGCCTTCGTCGCGGCTCTGCTTTCTCTTCTTGCTAGTGCGCCGTTCAAGACACCCAGGGCCCTCCTGTTTGCACCCGATTCCGTGCAAGACCACTGAATACCGGGAGGCTCCCCTGGCCTGCTCAGCGGCATCCAGGCCGGCAGCCCTTCCCAGTCACTCTGTGTATGCCGAGTGTAGGGCAACGCCCTGCACACCACCCTGGGGAGAGGTAGATTTCCTCGGCACGGCAGCAGCTCCAGGGAAACTGTTCTCTCACGGGCCACTTGTCAAGGAACTCTGCCTCATTGCCCTCGTCTGAGCTGCACCTAGGGAAACCATCTGCTTCGCAGCCCTTCCAGGAACCCTTCGCCGAGGGCACCATACCTGCAGGAGACAGTCGGCTTGCGTTCCCGCTGCCACTGAAGTACAGTGCTTCCTCTTACACTGCAAGCCTTTGGTTGAGGCTATGGCCCGATAGAGGCTACCTAGAGGGTTCCTTGGATGAGGGAGTTGGCTACATACAGAACACCCTGGGAAGAAAAGTGGATTCAGGGCAGGAGCGAGTGCGTAGCTAGTGTCCCTGGGCACTTACTAGAAATGCCAAGGGAGTGGACTACGTGTTCACTGGAAGTGGGGGCCGGAGGGCAGAAGCCTTGACTTCCCATTTTGAAAGCTCCATTCGTGCTGCCTTGGAGCTACCTGAACAACACCGTTTCTGACGGGCCTCTAGGCGCGGGAGGCAGGGCTCGGGGAAGAGAGGGAATTTTTCTCTCAGTTCTCAGGGGGCTTCCGGAGCCGTGCTGGGAGCTCCTCCTGTCGGGCTGTAGGACTACAGGGAACGCCCACGAGAGGGCATGCCTCGAGAAAGCCTTTGAGTCGCCCTAATGGATCGGAGCATACAGCAAGCTCTTGGAGGTCTTAGTCACTGTAGTGCTTTATTTGAGCGGTGCTGCCCTTCTCAGGACCCCTAGGCGCTTTGGGCGTGCACCCTTTTCCCTGCGAAAAGCCCCTGCCCCTGTGAGCATGCTGTGCCACACCCAGGCCCCCAGGCCCTTCAGAGAGGGGACTACTGTGTTTGCCGAGGGAAGGACTACAACCAGCGCTTTTAAAGGGGACGGCTACGATTCCTCGGCACTCCAACAGCATCAGGAACGCGTTTCTAGCCGGTCCGCCGTGCCCTGGAAGTTTTGCACATGGACCTTCTCTCAGCTGCCCTGAGGAAATAGTCTGCTTAGAACGCCTTCTGGCACCTCCGTTGGAAAGCCGCTCTACTCACGGAGAAAGTCCGCTTGCATTGCAGCGGCAGCTAAAGCAGAGTTCTTCAGGCAACACATCGGTCGTTTGGAAGAGGCAGACGCTTACATGCGTAAAGGGCGCCTGCCTTGGTTGAGGCCGTTTGCTCCACTCAGAACACCCTGCGTAAACACGCTGATCCAGGGAAGGGCCCGTTGTGTACCTTGTGTGGTTTGAGCCTTGTTGAAGCCCCAGGTGACGTTTACCGCCTGTCGGGCTTCAGGTGCGGGCCTGAAGGCACAGGTGGAAAGTTCCCCCCGTAGGGCCTTGAATTACACGGAGAGGCACCCTCTCTGACGGGCCTCTCGTACACGGGAGGCATGGCTCTGGGAAGAAAATGAGTGCTCTCTCGTAAAACACGGTGCGTCCAGGGCCTGGTTGGGAGCTCATGCCGCTCTGCTCTACACCTACCTGGAGACCGAACGTCAGCCCCTGCCTCGAGCAAAGTCGCCCTATTTGCCCTGCTGAAGCGGAGGCATGCAGCACTTTCCAAGGGGCCTTCGTCGCGGCTCTGCTTTCTCTTCTTGCTAGTGCGCCGTTCAAGACACCCAGGGCCCTCCTGTTTGCACCCGATTCCGTGCAAGACCACTGAATACCGGGAGGCTCCCCTGGCCTGCTCAGCGGCATCCAGGCCGGCAGCCCTTCCCAGTCACTCTGTGTATGCCGAGTGTAGGGCAACGCCCTGCACACCACCCTGGGGAGAGGTAGATTTCCTCGGCACGGCAGCAGCTCCAGGGAAACTGTTCTCTCACGGGCCACTTGTCAAGGAACTCTGCCTCATTGCCCTCGTCTGAGCTGCACCTAGGGAAACCATCTGCTTCGCAGCCCTTCCAGGAACCCTTCGCCGAGGGCACCATACCTGCAGGAGACAGTCGGCTTGCGTTCCCGCTGCCACTGAAGTACAGTGCTTCCTCTTACACTGCAAGCCTTTGGTTGAGGCTATGGCCCGATAGAGGCTACCTAGAGGGTTCCTTGGATGAGGGAGTTGGCTACATACAGAACACCCTGGGAAGAAAAGTGGATTCAGGGCAGGAGCGAGTGCGTAGCTAGTGTCCCTGGGCACTTACTAGAAATGCCAAGGGAGTGGACTACGTGTTCACTGGAAGTGGGGGCCGGAGGGCAGAAGCCTTGACTTCCCATTTTGAAAGCTCCATTCGTGCTGCCTTGGAGCTACCTGAACAACACCGTTTCTGACGGGCCTCTAGGCGCGGGAGGCAGGGCTCGGGGAAGAGAGGGAATTTTTCTCTCAGTTCTCAGGGGGCTTCCGGAGCCGTGCTGGGAGCTCCTCCTGTCGGGCTGTAGGACTACAGGGAACGCCCACGAGAGGGCATGCCTCGAGAAAGCCTTTGAGTCGCCCTAATGGATCGGAGCATACAGCAAGCTCTTGGAGGTCTTAGTCACTGTAGTGCTTTATTTGAGCGGTGCTGCCCTTCTCAGGACCCCTAGGCGCTTTGGGCGTGCACCCTTTTCCCTGCGAAAAGCCCCTGCCCCTGTGAGCATGCTGTGCCACACCCAGGCCCCCAGGCCCTTCAGAGAGGGGACTACTGTGTTTGCCGAGGGAAGGACTACAACCAGCGCTTTTAAAGGGGACGGCTACGATTCCTCGGCACTCCAACAGCATCAGGAACGCGTTTCTAGCCGGTCCGCCGTGCCCTGGAAGTTTTGCACATGGACCTTCTCTCAGCTGCCCTGAGGAAATAGTCTGCTTAGAACGCCTTCTGGCACCTCCGTTGGAAAGCCGCTCTACTCACGGAGAAAGTCCGCTTGCATTGCAGCGGCAGCTAAAGCAGAGTTCTTCAGGCAACACATCGGTCGTTTGGAAGAGGCAGACGCTTACATGCGTAAAGGGCGCCTGCCTTGGTTGAGGCCGTTTGCTCCACTCAGAACACCCTGCGTAAACACGCTGATCCAGGGAAGGGCCCGTTGTGTACCTTGTGTGGTTTGAGCCTTGTTGAAGCCCCAGGTGACGTTTACCGCCTGTCGGGCTTCAGGTGCGGGCCTGAAGGCACAGGTGGAAAGTTCCCCCCGTAGGGCCTTGAATTACACGGAGAGGCACCCTCTCTGACGGGCCTCTCGTACACGGGAGGCATGGCTCTGGGAAGAAAATGAGTGCTCTCTCGTAAAACACGGTGCGTCCAGGGCCTGGTTGGGAGCTCATGCCGCTCTGCTCTACACCTACCTGGAGACCGAACGTCAGCCCCTGCCTCGAGCAAAGTCGCCCTATTTGCCCTGCTGAAGCGGAGGCATGCAGCACTTTCCAAGGGGCCTTCGTCGCGGCTCTGCTTTCTCTTCTTGCTAGTGCGCCGTTCAAGACACCCAGGGCCCTCCTGTTTGCACCCGATTCCGTGCAAGACCACTGAATACCGGGAGGCTCCCCTGGCCTGCTCAGCGGCATCCAGGCCGGCAGCCCTTCCCAGTCACTCTGTGTATGCCGAGTGTAGGGCAACGCCCTGCACACCACCCTGGGGAGAGGTAGATTTCCTCGGCACGGCAGCAGCTCCAGGGAAACTGTTCTCTCACGGGCCACTTGTCAAGGAACTCTGCCTCATTGCCCTCGTCTGAGCTGCACCTAGGGAAACCATCTGCTTCGCAGCCCTTCCAGGAACCCTTCGCCGAGGGCACCATACCTGCAGGAGACAGTCGGCTTGCGTTCCCGCTGCCACTGAAGTACAGTGCTTCCTCTTACACTGCAAGCCTTTGGTTGAGGCTATGGCCCGATAGAGGCTACCTAGAGGGTTCCTTGGATGAGGGAGTTGGCTACATACAGAACACCCTGGGAAGAAAAGTGGATTCAGGGCAGGAGCGAGTGCGTAGCTAGTGTCCCTGGGCACTTACTAGAAATGCCAAGGGAGTGGACTACGTGTTCACTGGAAGTGGGGGCCGGAGGGCAGAAGCCTTGACTTCCCATTTTGAAAGCTCCATTCGTGCTGCCTTGGAGCTACCTGAACAACACCGTTTCTGACGGGCCTCTAGGCGCGGGAGGCAGGGCTCGGGGAAGAGAGGGAATTTTTCTCTCAGTTCTCAGGGGGCTTCCGGAGCCGTGCTGGGAGCTCCTCCTGTCGGGCTGTAGGACTACAGGGAACGCCCACGAGAGGGCATGCCTCGAGAAAGCCTTTGAGTCGCCCTAATGGATCGGAGCATACAGCAAGCTCTTGGAGGTCTTAGTCACTGTAGTGCTTTATTTGAGCGGTGCTGCCCTTCTCAGGACCCCTAGGCGCTTTGGGCGTGCACCCTTTTCCCTGCGAAAAGCCCCTGCCCCTGTGAGCATGCTGTGCCACACCCAGGCCCCCAGGCCCTTCAGAGAGGGGACTACTGTGTTTGCCGAGGGAAGGACTACAACCAGCGCTTTTAAAGGGGACGGCTACGATTCCTCGGCACTCCAACAGCATCAGGAACGCGTTTCTAGCCGGTCCGCCGTGCCCTGGAAGTTTTGCACATGGACCTTCTCTCAGCTGCCCTGAGGAAATAGTCTGCTTAGAACGCCTTCTGGCACCTCCGTTGGAAAGCCGCTCTACTCACGGAGAAAGTCCGCTTGCATTGCAGCGGCAGCTAAAGCAGAGTTCTTCAGGCAACACATCGGTCGTTTGGAAGAGGCAGACGCTTACATGCGTAAAGGGCGCCTGCCTTGGTTGAGGCCGTTTGCTCCACTCAGAACACCCTGCGTAAACACGCTGATCCAGGGAAGGGCCCGTTGTGTACCTTGTGTGGTTTGAGCCTTGTTGAAGCCCCAGGTGACGTTTACCGCCTGTCGGGCTTCAGGTGCGGGCCTGAAGGCACAGGTGGAAAGTTCCCCCCGTAGGGCCTTGAATTACACGGAGAGGCACCCTCTCTGACGGGCCTCTCGTACACGGGAGGCATGGCTCTGGGAAGAAAATGAGTGCTCTCTCGTAAAACACGGTGCGTCCAGGGCCTGGTTGGGAGCTCATGCCGCTCTGCTCTACACCTACCTGGAGACCGAACGTCAGCCCCTGCCTCGAGCAAAGTCGCCCTATTTGCCCTGCTGAAGCGGAGGCATGCAGCACTTTCCAAGGGGCCTTCGTCGCGGCTCTGCTTTCTCTTCTTGCTAGTGCGCCGTTCAAGACACCCAGGGCCCTCCTGTTTGCACCCGATTCCGTGCAAGACCACTGAATACCGGGAGGCTCCCCTGGCCTGCTCAGCGGCATCCAGGCCGGCAGCCCTTCCCAGTCACTCTGTGTATGCCGAGTGTAGGGCAACGCCCTGCACACCACCCTGGGGAGAGGTAGATTTCCTCGGCACGGCAGCAGCTCCAGGGAAACTGTTCTCTCACGGGCCACTTGTCAAGGAACTCTGCCTCATTGCCCTCGTCTGAGCTGCACCTAGGGAAACCATCTGCTTCGCAGCCCTTCCAGGAACCCTTCGCCGAGGGCACCATACCTGCAGGAGACAGTCGGCTTGCGTTCCCGCTGCCACTGAAGTACAGTGCTTCCTCTTACACTGCAAGCCTTTGGTTGAGGCTATGGCCCGATAGAGGCTACCTAGAGGGTTCCTTGGATGAGGGAGTTGGCTACATACAGAACACCCTGGGAAGAAAAGTGGATTCAGGGCAGGAGCGAGTGCGTAGCTAGTGTCCCTGGGCACTTACTAGAAATGCCAAGGGAGTGGACTACGTGTTCACTGGAAGTGGGGGCCGGAGGGCAGAAGCCTTGACTTCCCATTTTGAAAGCTCCATTCGTGCTGCCTTGGAGCTACCTGAACAACACCGTTTCTGACGGGCCTCTAGGCGCGGGAGGCAGGGCTCGGGGAAGAGAGGGAATTTTTCTCTCAGTTCTCAGGGGGCTTCCGGAGCCGTGCTGGGAGCTCCTCCTGTCGGGCTGTAGGACTACAGGGAACGCCCACGAGAGGGCATGCCTCGAGAAAGCCTTTGAGTCGCCCTAATGGATCGGAGCATACAGCAAGCTCTTGGAGGTCTTAGTCACTGTAGTGCTTTATTTGAGCGGTGCTGCCCTTCTCAGGACCCCTAGGCGCTTTGGGCGTGCACCCTTTTCCCTGCGAAAAGCCCCTGCCCCTGTGAGCATGCTGTGCCACACCCAGGCCCCCAGGCCCTTCAGAGAGGGGACTACTGTGTTTGCCGAGGGAAGGACTACAACCAGCGCTTTTAAAGGGGACGGCTACGATTCCTCGGCACTCCAACAGCATCAGGAACGCGTTTCTAGCCGGTCCGCCGTGCCCTGGAAGTTTTGCACATGGACCTTCTCTCAGCTGCCCTGAGGAAATAGTCTGCTTAGAACGCCTTCTGGCACCTCCGTTGGAAAGCCGCTCTACTCACGGAGAAAGTCCGCTTGCATTGCAGCGGCAGCTAAAGCAGAGTTCTTCAGGCAACACATCGGTCGTTTGGAAGAGGCAGACGCTTACATGCGTAAAGGGCGCCTGCCTTGGTTGAGGCCGTTTGCTCCACTCAGAACACCCTGCGTAAACACGCTGATCCAGGGAAGGGCCCGTTGTGTACCTTGTGTGGTTTGAGCCTTGTTGAAGCCCCAGGTGACGTTTACCGCCTGTCGGGCTTCAGGTGCGGGCCTGAAGGCACAGGTGGAAAGTTCCCCCCGTAGGGCCTTGAATTACACGGAGAGGCACCCTCTCTGACGGGCCTCTCGTACACGGGAGGCATGGCTCTGGGAAGAAAATGAGTGCTCTCTCGTAAAACACGGTGCGTCCAGGGCCTGGTTGGGAGCTCATGCCGCTCTGCTCTACACCTACCTGGAGACCGAACGTCAGCCCCTGCCTCGAGCAAAGTCGCCCTATTTGCCCTGCTGAAGCGGAGGCATGCAGCACTTTCCAAGGGGCCTTCGTCGCGGCTCTGCTTTCTCTTCTTGCTAGTGCGCCGTTCAAGACACCCAGGGCCCTCCTGTTTGCACCCGATTCCGTGCAAGACCACTGAATACCGGGAGGCTCCCCTGGCCTGCTCAGCGGCATCCAGGCCGGCAGCCCTTCCCAGTCACTCTGTGTATGCCGAGTGTAGGGCAACGCCCTGCACACCACCCTGGGGAGAGGTAGATTTCCTCGGCACGGCAGCAGCTCCAGGGAAACTGTTCTCTCACGGGCCACTTGTCAAGGAACTCTGCCTCATTGCCCTCGTCTGAGCTGCACCTAGGGAAACCATCTGCTTCGCAGCCCTTCCAGGAACCCTTCGCCGAGGGCACCATACCTGCAGGAGACAGTCGGCTTGCGTTCCCGCTGCCACTGAAGTACAGTGCTTCCTCTTACACTGCAAGCCTTTGGTTGAGGCTATGGCCCGATAGAGGCTACCTAGAGGGTTCCTTGGATGAGGGAGTTGGCTACATACAGAACACCCTGGGAAGAAAAGTGGATTCAGGGCAGGAGCGAGTGCGTAGCTAGTGTCCCTGGGCACTTACTAGAAATGCCAAGGGAGTGGACTACGTGTTCACTGGAAGTGGGGGCCGGAGGGCAGAAGCCTTGACTTCCCATTTTGAAAGCTCCATTCGTGCTGCCTTGGAGCTACCTGAATAACACCGTTTCTGACGGGCCTCTAGGCGCGGGAGGCAGGGCTCGGGGAAGAGAGGGAATTTTTCTCTCAGTTCTCAGGGGGCTTCCGGAGCCGTGCTGGGAGCTCCTCCTGTCGGGCTGTAGGACTACAGGGAACGCCCACGAGAGGGCATGCCTCGAGAAAGCCTTTGAGTCGCCCTAATGGATCGGAGCATACAGCAAGCTCTTGGAGGTCTTAGTCACTGTAGTGCTTTATTTGAGCGGTGCTGCCCTTCTCAGGACCCCTAGGCGCTTTGGGCGTGCACCCTTTTCCCTGCGAAAAGCCCCTGCCCCTGTGAGCATGCTGTGCCACACCCAGGCCCCCAGGCCCTTCAGAGAGGGGACTACTGTGTTTGCCGAGGGAAGGACTACAACCAGCGCTTTTAAAGGGGACGGCTACGATTCCTCGGCACTCCAACAGCATCAGGAACGCGTTTCTAGCCGGTCCGCCGTGCCCTGGAAGTTTTGCACATGGACCTTCTCTCAGCTGCCCTGAGGAAATAGTCTGCTTAGAACGCCTTCTGGCACCTCCGTTGGAAAGCCGCTCTACTCACGGAGAAAGTCCGCTTGCATTGCAGCGGCAGCTAAAGCAGAGTTCTTCAGGCAACACATCGGTCGTTTGGAAGAGGCAGACGCTTACATGCGTAAAGGGCGCCTGCCTTGGTTGAGGCCGTTTGCTCCACTCAGAACACCCTGCGTAAACACGCTGATCCAGGGAAGGGCCCGTTGTGTACCTTGTGTGGTTTGAGCCTTGTTGAAGCCCCAGGTGACGTTTACCGCCTGTCGGGCTTCAGGTGCGGGCCTGAAGGCACAGGTGGAAAGTTCCCCCCGTAGGGCCTTGAATTACACGGAGAGGCACCCTCTCTGACGGGCCTCTCGTACACGGGAGGCATGGCTCTGGGAAGAAAATGAGTGCTCTCTCGTAAAACACGGTGCGTCCAGGGCCTGGTTGGGAGCTCATGCCGCTCTGCTCTACACCTACCTGGAGACCGAACGTCAGCCCCTGCCTCGAGCAAAGTCGCCCTATTTGCCCTGCTGAAGCGGAGGCATGCAGCACTTTCCAAGGGGCCTTCGTCGCGGCTCTGCTTTCTCTTCTTGCTAGTGCGCCGTTCAAGACACCCAGGGCCCTCCTGTTTGCACCCGATTCCGTGCAAGACCACTGAATACCGGGAGGCTCCCCTGGCCTGCTCAGCGGCATCCAGGCCGGCAGCCCTTCCCAGTCACTCTGTGTATGCCGAGTGTAGGGCAACGCCCTGCACACCACCCTGGGGAGAGGTAGATTTCCTCGGCACGGCAGCAGCTCCAGGGAAACTGTTCTCTCACGGGCCACTTGTCAAGGAACTCTGCCTCATTGCCCTCGTCTGAGCTGCACCTAGGGAAACCATCTGCTTCGCAGCCCTTCCAGGAACCCTTCGCCGAGGGCACCATACCTGCAGGAGACAGTCGGCTTGCGTTCCCGCTGCCACTGAAGTACAGTGCTTCCTCTTACACTGCAAGCCTTTGGTTGAGGCTATGGCCCGATAGAGGCTACCTAGAGGGTTCCTTGGATGAGGGAGTTGGCTACATACAGAACACCCTGGGAAGAAAAGTGGATTCAGGGCAGGAGCGAGTGCGTAGCTAGTGTCCCTGGGCACTTACTAGAAATGCCAAGGGAGTGGACTACGTGTTCACTGGAAGTGGGGGCCGGAGGGCAGAAGCCTTGACTTCCCATTTTGAAAGCTCCATTCGTGCTGCCTTGGAGCTACCTGAACAACACCGTTTCTGACGGGCCTCTAGGCGCGGGAGGCAGGGCTCGGGGAAGAGAGGGAATTTTTCTCTCAGTTCTCAGGGGGCTTCCGGAGCCGTGCTGGGAGCTCCTCCTGTCGGGCTGTAGGACTACAGGGAACGCCCACGAGAGGGCATGCCTCGAGAAAGCCTTTGAGTCGCCCTAATGGATCGGAGCATACAGCAAGCTCTTGGAGGTCTTAGTCACTGTAGTGCTTTATTTGAGCGGTGCTGCCCTTCTCAGGACCCCTAGGCGCTTTGGGCGTGCACCCTTTTCCCTGCGAAAAGCCCCTGCCCCTGTGAGCATGCTGTGCCACACCCAGGCCCCCAGGCCCTTCAGAGAGGGGACTACTGTGTTTGCCGAGGGAAGGACTACAACCAGCGCTTTTAAAGGGGACGGCTACGATTCCTCGGCACTCCAACAGCATCAGGAACGCGTTTCTAGCCGGTCCGCCGTGCCCTGGAAGTTTTGCACATGGACCTTCTCTCAGCTGCCCTGAGGAAATAGTCTGCTTAGAACGCCTTCTGGCACCTCCGTTGGAAAGCCGCTCTACTCACGGAGAAAGTCCGCTTGCATTGCAGCGGCAGCTAAAGCAGAGTTCTTCAGGCAACACATCGGTCGTTTGGAAGAGGCAGACGCTTACATGCGTAAAGGGCGCCTGCCTTGGTTGAGGCCGTTTGCTCCACTCAGAACACCCTGCGTAAACACGCTGATCCAGGGAAGGGCCCGTTGTGTACCTTGTGTGGTTTGAGCCTTGTTGAAGCCCCAGGTGACGTTTACCGCCTGTCGGGCTTCAGGTGCGGGCCTGAAGGCACAGGTGGAAAGTTCCCCCCGTAGGGCCTTGAATTACACGGAGAGGCACCCTCTCTGACGGGCCTCTCGTACACGGGAGGCATGGCTCTGGGAAGAAAATGAGTGCTCTCTCGTAAAACACGGTGCGTCCAGGGCCTGGTTGGGAGCTCATGCCGCTCTGCTCTACACCTACCTGGAGACCGAACGTCAGCCCCTGCCTCGAGCAAAGTCGCCCTATTTGCCCTGCTGAAGCGGAGGCATGCAGCACTTTCCAAGGGGCCTTCGTCGCGGCTCTGCTTTCTCTTCTTGCTAGTGCGCCGTTCAAGACACCCAGGGCCCTCCTGTTTGCACCCGATTCCGTGCAAGACCACTGAATACCGGGAGGCTCCCCTGGCCTGCTCAGCGGCATCCAGGCCGGCAGCCCTTCCCAGTCACTCTGTGTATGCCGAGTGTAGGGCAACGCCCTGCACACCACCCTGGGGAGAGGTAGATTTCCTCGGCACGGCAGCAGCTCCAGGGAAACTGTTCTCTCACGGGCCACTTGTCAAGGAACTCTGCCTCATTGCCCTCGTCTGAGCTGCACCTAGGGAAACCATCTGCTTCGCAGCCCTTCCAGGAACCCTTCGCCGAGGGCACCATACCTGCAGGAGACAGTCGGCTTGCGTTCCCGCTGCCACTGAAGTACAGTGCTTCCTCTTACACTGCAAGCCTTTGGTTGAGGCTATGGCCCGATAGAGGCTACCTAGAGGGTTCCTTGGATGAGGGAGTTGGCTACATACAGAACACCCTGGGAAGAAAAGTGGATTCAGGGCAGGAGCGAGTGCGTAGCTAGTGTCCCTGGGCACTTACTAGAAATGCCAAGGGAGTGGACTACGTGTTCACTGGAAGTGGGGGCCGGAGGGCAGAAGCCTTGACTTCCCATTTTGAAAGCTCCATTCGTGCTGCCTTGGAGCTACCTGAACAACACCGTTTCTGACGGGCCTCTAGGCGCGGGAGGCAGGGCTCGGGGAAGAGAGGGAATTTTTCTCTCAGTTCTCAGGGGGCTTCCGGAGCCGTGCTGGGAGCTCCTCCTGTCGGGCTGTAGGACTACAGGGAACGCCCACGAGAGGGCATGCCTCGAGAAAGCCTTTGAGTCGCCCTAATGGATCGGAGCATACAGCAAGCTCTTGGAGGTCTTAGTCACTGTAGTGCTTTATTTGAGCGGTGCTGCCCTTCTCAGGACCCCTAGGCGCTTTGGGCGTGCACCCTTTTCCCTGCGAAAAGCCCCTGCCCCTGTGAGCATGCTGTGCCACACCCAGGCCCCCAGGCCCTTCAGAGAGGGGACTACTGTGTTTGCCGAGGGAAGGACTACAACCAGCGCTTTTAAAGGGGACGGCTACGATTCCTCGGCACTCCAACAGCATCAGGAACGCGTTTCTAGCCGGTCCGCCGTGCCCTGGAAGTTTTGCACATGGACCTTCTCTCAGCTGCCCTGAGGAAATAGTCTGCTTAGAACGCCTTCTGGCACCTCCGTTGGAAAGCCGCTCTACTCACGGAGAAAGTCCGCTTGCATTGCAGCGGCAGCTAAAGCAGAGTTCTTCAGGCAACACATCGGTCGTTTGGAAGAGGCAGACGCTTACATGCGTAAAGGGCGCCTGCCTTGGTTGAGGCCGTTTGCTCCACTCAGAACACCCTGCGTAAACACGCTGATCCAGGGAAGGGCCCGTTGTGTACCTTGTGTGGTTTGAGCCTTGTTGAAGCCCCAGGTGACGTTTACCGCCTGTCGGGCTTCAGGTGCGGGCCTGAAGGCACAGGTGGAAAGTTCCCCCCGTAGGGCCTTGAATTACACGGAGAGGCACCCTCTCTGACGGGCCTCTCGTACACGGGAGGCATGGCTCTGGGAAGAAAATGAGTGCTCTCTCGTAAAACACGGTGCGTCCAGGGCCTGGTTGGGAGCTCATGCCGCTCTGCTCTACACCTACCTGGAGACCGAACGTCAGCCCCTGCCTCGAGCAAAGTCGCCCTATTTGCCCTGCTGAAGCGGAGGCATGCAGCACTTTCCAAGGGGCCTTCGTCGCGGCTCTGCTTTCTCTTCTTGCTAGTGCGCCGTTCAAGACACCCAGGGCCCTCCTGTTTGCACCCGATTCCGTGCAAGACCACTGAATACCGGGAGGCTCCCCTGGCCTGCTCAGCGGCATCCAGGCCGGCAGCCCTTCCCAGTCACTCTGTGTATGCCGAGTGTAGGGCAACGCCCTGCACACCACCCTGGGGAGAGGTAGATTTCCTCGGCACGGCAGCAGCTCCAGGGAAACTGTTCTCTCACGGGCCACTTGTCAAGGAACTCTGCCTCATTGCCCTCGTCTGAGCTGCACCTAGGGAAACCATCTGCTTCGCAGCCCTTCCAGGAACCCTTCGCCGAGGGCACCATACCTGCAGGAGACAGTCGGCTTGCGTTCCCGCTGCCACTGAAGTACAGTGCTTCCTCTTACACTGCAAGCCTTTGGTTGAGGCTATGGCCCGATAGAGGCTACCTAGAGGGTTCCTTGGATGAGGGAGTTGGCTACATACAGAACACCCTGGGAAGAAAAGTGGATTCAGGGCAGGAGCGAGTGCGTAGCTAGTGTCCCTGGGCACTTACTAGAAATGCCAAGGGAGTGGACTACGTGTTCACTGGAAGTGGGGGCCGGAGGGCAGAAGCCTTGACTTCCCATTTTGAAAGCTCCATTCGTGCTGCCTTGGAGCTACCTGAATAACACCGTTTCTGACGGGCCTCTAGGCGCGGGAGGCAGGGCTCGGGGAAGAGAGGGAATTTTTCTCTCAGTTCTCAGGGGGCTTCCGGAGCCGTGCTGGGAGCTCCTCCTGTCGGGCTGTAGGACTACAGGGAACGCCCACGAGAGGGCATGCCTCGAGAAAGCCTTTGAGTCGCCCTAATGGATCGGAGCATACAGCAAGCTCTTGGAGGTCTTAGTCACTGTAGTGCTTTATTTGAGCGGTGCTGCCCTTCTCAGGACCCCTAGGCGCTTTGGGCGTGCACCCTTTTCCCTGCGAAAAGCCCCTGCCCCTGTGAGCATGCTGTGCCACACCCAGGCCCCCAGGCCCTTCAGAGAGGGGACTACTGTGTTTGCCGAGGGAAGGACTACAACCAGCGCTTTTAAAGGGGACGGCTACGATTCCTCGGCACTCCAACAGCATCAGGAACGCGTTTCTAGCCGGTCCGCCGTGCCCTGGAAGTTTTGCACATGGACCTTCTCTCAGCTGCCCTGAGGAAATAGTCTGCTTAGAACGCCTTCTGGCACCTCCGTTGGAAAGCCGCTCTACTCACGGAGAAAGTCCGCTTGCATTGCAGCGGCAGCTAAAGCAGAGTTCTTCAGGCAACACATCGGTCGTTTGGAAGAGGCAGACGCTTACATGCGTAAAGGGCGCCTGCCTTGGTTGAGGCCGTTTGCTCCACTCAGAACACCCTGCGTAAACACGCTGATCCAGGGAAGGGCCCGTTGTGTACCTTGTGTGGTTTGAGCCTTGTTGAAGCCCCAGGTGACGTTTACCGCCTGTCGGGCTTCAGGTGCGGGCCTGAAGGCACAGGTGGAAAGTTCCCCCCGTAGGGCCTTGAATTACACGGAGAGGCACCCTCTCTGACGGGCCTCTCGTACACGGGAGGCATGGCTCTGGGAAGAAAATGAGTGCTCTCTCGTAAAACACGGTGCGTCCAGGGCCTGGTTGGGAGCTCATGCCGCTCTGCTCTACACCTACCTGGAGACCGAACGTCAGCCCCTGCCTCGAGCAAAGTCGCCCTATTTGCCCTGCTGAAGCGGAGGCATGCAGCACTTTCCAAGGGGCCTTCGTCGCGGCTCTGCTTTCTCTTCTTGCTAGTGCGCCGTTCAAGACACCCAGGGCCCTCCTGTTTGCACCCGATTCCGTGCAAGACCACTGAATACCGGGAGGCTCCCCTGGCCTGCTCAGCGGCATCCAGGCCGGCAGCCCTTCCCAGTCACTCTGTGTATGCCGAGTGTAGGGCAACGCCCTGCACACCACCCTGGGGAGAGGTAGATTTCCTCGGCACGGCAGCAGCTCCAGGGAAACTGTTCTCTCACGGGCCACTTGTCAAGGAACTCTGCCTCATTGCCCTCGTCTGAGCTGCACCTAGGGAAACCATCTGCTTCGCAGCCCTTCCAGGAACCCTTCGCCGAGGGCACCATACCTGCAGGAGACAGTCGGCTTGCGTTCCCGCTGCCACTGAAGTACAGTGCTTCCTCTTACACTGCAAGCCTTTGGTTGAGGCTATGGCCCGATAGAGGCTACCTAGAGGGTTCCTTGGATGAGGGAGTTGGCTACATACAGAACACCCTGGGAAGAAAAGTGGATTCAGGGCAGGAGCGAGTGCGTAGCTAGTGTCCCTGGGCACTTACTAGAAATGCCAAGGGAGTGGACTACGTGTTCACTGGAAGTGGGGGCCGGAGGGCAGAAGCCTTGACTTCCCATTTTGAAAGCTCCATTCGTGCTGCCTTGGAGCTACCTGAACAACACCGTTTCTGACGGGCCTCTAGGCGCGGGAGGCAGGGCTCGGGGAAGAGAGGGAATTTTTCTCTCAGTTCTCAGGGGGCTTCCGGAGCCGTGCTGGGAGCTCCTCCTGTCGGGCTGTAGGACTACAGGGAACGCCCACGAGAGGGCATGCCTCGAGAAAGCCTTTGAGTCGCCCTAATGGATCGGAGCATACAGCAAGCTCTTGGAGGTCTTAGTCACTGTAGTGCTTTATTTGAGCGGTGCTGCCCTTCTCAGGACCCCTAGGCGCTTTGGGCGTGCACCCTTTTCCCTGCGAAAAGCCCCTGCCCCTGTGAGCATGCTGTGCCACACCCAGGCCCCCAGGCCCTTCAGAGAGGGGACTACTGTGTTTGCCGAGGGAAGGACTACAACCAGCGCTTTTAAAGGGGACGGCTACGATTCCTCGGCACTCCAACAGCATCAGGAACGCGTTTCTAGCCGGTCCGCCGTGCCCTGGAAGTTTTGCACATGGACCTTCTCTCAGCTGCCCTGAGGAAATAGTCTGCTTAGAACGCCTTCTGGCACCTCCGTTGGAAAGCCGCTCTACTCACGGAGAAAGTCCGCTTGCATTGCAGCGGCAGCTAAAGCAGAGTTCTTCAGGCAACACATCGGTCGTTTGGAAGAGGCAGACGCTTACATGCGTAAAGGGCGCCTGCCTTGGTTGAGGCCGTTTGCTCCACTCAGAACACCCTGCGTAAACACGCTGATCCAGGGAAGGGCCCGTTGTGTACCTTGTGTGGTTTGAGCCTTGTTGAAGCCCCAGGTGACGTTTACCGCCTGTCGGGCTTCAGGTGCGGGCCTGAAGGCACAGGTGGAAAGTTCCCCCCGTAGGGCCTTGAATTACACGGAGAGGCACCCTCTCTGACGGGCCTCTCGTACACGGGAGGCATGGCTCTGGGAAGAAAATGAGTGCTCTCTCGTAAAACACGGTGCGTCCAGGGCCTGGTTGGGAGCTCATGCCGCTCTGCTCTACACCTACCTGGAGACCGAACGTCAGCCCCTGCCTCGAGCAAAGTCGCCCTATTTGCCCTGCTGAAGCGGAGGCATGCAGCACTTTCCAAGGGGCCTTCGTCGCGGCTCTGCTTTCTCTTCTTGCTAGTGCGCCGTTCAAGACACCCAGGGCCCTCCTGTTTGCACCCGATTCCGTGCAAGACCACTGAATACCGGGAGGCTCCCCTGGCCTGCTCAGCGGCATCCAGGCCGGCAGCCCTTCCCAGTCACTCTGTGTATGCCGAGTGTAGGGCAACGCCCTGCACACCACCCTGGGGAGAGGTAGATTTCCTCGGCACGGCAGCAGCTCCAGGGAAACTGTTCTCTCACGGGCCACTTGTCAAGGAACTCTGCCTCATTGCCCTCGTCTGAGCTGCACCTAGGGAAACCATCTGCTTCGCAGCCCTTCCAGGAACCCTTCGCCGAGGGCACCATACCTGCAGGAGACAGTCGGCTTGCGTTCCCGCTGCCACTGAAGTACAGTGCTTCCTCTTACACTGCAAGCCTTTGGTTGAGGCTATGGCCCGATAGAGGCTACCTAGAGGGTTCCTTGGATGAGGGAGTTGGCTACATACAGAACACCCTGGGAAGAAAAGTGGATTCAGGGCAGGAGCGAGTGCGTAGCTAGTGTCCCTGGGCACTTACTAGAAATGCCAAGGGAGTGGACTACGTGTTCACTGGAAGTGGGGGCCGGAGGGCAGAAGCCTTGACTTCCCATTTTGAAAGCTCCATTCGTGCTGCCTTGGAGCTACCTGAATAACACCGTTTCTGACGGGCCTCTAGGCGCGGGAGGCAGGGCTCGGGGAAGAGAGGGAATTTTTCTCTCAGTTCTCAGGGGGCTTCCGGAGCCGTGCTGGGAGCTCCTCCTGTCGGGCTGTAGGACTACAGGGAACGCCCACGAGAGGGCATGCCTCGAGAAAGCCTTTGAGTCGCCCTAATGGATCGGAGCATACAGCAAGCTCTTGGAGGTCTTAGTCACTGTAGTGCTTTATTTGAGCGGTGCTGCCCTTCTCAGGACCCCTAGGCGCTTTGGGCGTGCACCCTTTTCCCTGCGAAAAGCCCCTGCCCCTGTGAGCATGCTGTGCCACACCCAGGCCCCCAGGCCCTTCAGAGAGGGGACTACTGTGTTTGCCGAGGGAAGGACTACAACCAGCGCTTTTAAAGGGGACGGCTACGATTCCTCGGCACTCCAACAGCATCAGGAACGCGTTTCTAGCCGGTCCGCCGTGCCCTGGAAGTTTTGCACATGGACCTTCTCTCAGCTGCCCTGAGGAAATAGTCTGCTTAGAACGCCTTCTGGCACCTCCGTTGGAAAGCCGCTCTACTCACGGAGAAAGTCCGCTTGCATTGCAGCGGCAGCTAAAGCAGAGTTCTTCAGGCAACACATCGGTCGTTTGGAAGAGGCAGACGCTTACATGCGTAAAGGGCGCCTGCCTTGGTTGAGGCCGTTTGCTCCACTCAGAACACCCTGCGTAAACACGCTGATCCAGGGAAGGGCCCGTTGTGTACCTTGTGTGGTTTGAGCCTTGTTGAAGCCCCAGGTGACGTTTACCGCCTGTCGGGCTTCAGGTGCGGGCCTGAAGGCACAGGTGGAAAGTTCCCCCCGTAGGGCCTTGAATTACACGGAGAGGCACCCTCTCTGACGGGCCTCTCGTACACGGGAGGCATGGCTCTGGGAAGAAAATGAGTGCTCTCTCGTAAAACACGGTGCGTCCAGGGCCTGGTTGGGAGCTCATGCCGCTCTGCTCTACACCTACCTGGAGACCGAACGTCAGCCCCTGCCTCGAGCAAAGTCGCCCTATTTGCCCTGCTGAAGCGGAGGCATGCAGCACTTTCCAAGGGGCCTTCGTCGCGGCTCTGCTTTCTCTTCTTGCTAGTGCGCCGTTCAAGACACCCAGGGCCCTCCTGTTTGCACCCGATTCCGTGCAAGACCACTGAATACCGGGAGGCTCCCCTGGCCTGCTCAGCGGCATCCAGGCCGGCAGCCCTTCCCAGTCACTCTGTGTATGCCGAGTGTAGGGCAACGCCCTGCACACCACCCTGGGGCGAGGTAGATTTCCTCGGCACGGCAGCAGCTCCAGGGAAACTGTTCTCTCACGGGCCACTTGTCAAGGAACTCTGCCTCATTGCCCTCGTCTGAGCTGCACCTAGGGAAACCATCTGCTTCGCAGCCCTTCCAGGAACCCTTCGCCGAGGGCACCATACCTGCAGGAGACAGTCGGCTTGCGTTCCCGCTGCCACTGAAGTACAGTGCTTCCTCTTACACTGCAAGCCTTTGGTTGAGGCTATGGCCCGATAGAGGCTACCTAGAGGGTTCCTTGGATGAGGGAGTTGGCTACATACAGAACACCCTGGGAAGAAAAGTGGATTCAGGGCAGGAGCGAGTGCGTAGCTAGTGTCCCTGGGCACTTACTAGAAATGCCAAGGGAGTGGACTACGTGTTCACTGGAAGTGGGGGCCGGAGGGCAGAAGCCTTGACTTCCCATTTTGAAAGCTCCATTCGTGCTGCCTTGGAGCTACCTGAATAACACCGTTTCTGACGGGCCTCTAGGCGCGGGAGGCAGGGCTCGGGGAAGAGAGGGAATTTTTCTCTCAGTTCTCAGGGGGCTTCCGGAGCCGTGCTGGGAGCTCCTCCTGTCGGGCTGTAGGACTACAGGGAACGCCCACGAGAGGGCATGCCTCGAGAAAGCCTTTGAGTCGCCCTAATGGATCGGAGCATACAGCAAGCTCTTGGAGGTCTTAGTCACTGTAGTGCTTTATTTGAGCGGTGCTGCCCTTCTCAGGACCCCTAGGCGCTTTGGGCGTGCACCCTTTTCCCTGCGAAAAGCCCCTGCCCCTGTGAGCATGCTGTGCCACACCCAGGCCCCCAGGCCCTTCAGAGAGGGGACTACTGTGTTTGCCGAGGGAAGGACTACAACCAGCGCTTTTAAAGGGGACGGCTACGATTCCTCGGCACTCCAACAGCATCAGGAACGCGTTTCTAGCCGGTCCGCCGTGCCCTGGAAGTTTTGCACATGGACCTTCTCTCAGCTGCCCTGAGGAAATAGTCTGCTTAGAACGCCTTCTGGCACCTCCGTTGGAAAGCCGCTCTACTCACGGAGAAAGTCCGCTTGCATTGCAGCGGCAGCTAAAGCAGAGTTCTTCAGGCAACACATCGGTCGTTTGGAAGAGGCAGACGCTTACATGCGTAAAGGGCGCCTGCCTTGGTTGAGGCCGTTTGCTCCACTCAGAACACCCTGCGTAAACACGCTGATCCAGGGAAGGGCCCGTTGTGTACCTTGTGTGGTTTGAGCCTTGTTGAAGCCCCAGGTGACGTTTACCGCCTGTCGGGCTTCAGGTGCGGGCCTGAAGGCACAGGTGGAAAGTTCCCCCCGTAGGGCCTTGAATTACACGGAGAGGCACCCTCTCTGACGGGCCTCTCGTACACGGGAGGCATGGCTCTGGGAAGAAAATGAGTGCTCTCTCGTAAAACACGGTGCGTCCAGGGCCTGGTTGGGAGCTCATGCCGCTCTGCTCTACACCTACCTGGAGACCGAACGTCAGCCCCTGCCTCGAGCAAAGTCGCCCTATTTGCCCTGCTGAAGCGGAGGCATGCAGCACTTTCCAAGGGGCCTTCGTCGCGGCTCTGCTTTCTCTTCTTGCTAGTGCGCCGTTCAAGACACCCAGGGCCCTCCTGTTTGCACCCGATTCCGTGCAAGACCACTGAATACCGGGAGGCTCCCCTGGCCTGCTCAGCGGCATCCAGGCCGGCAGCCCTTCCCAGTCACTCTGTGTATGCCGAGTGTAGGGCAACGCCCTGCACACCACCCTGGGGCGAGGTAGATTTCCTCGGCACGGCAGCAGCTCCAGGGAAACTGTTCTCTCACGGGCCACTTGTCAAGGAACTCTGCCTCATTGCCCTCGTCTGAGCTGCACCTAGGGAAACCATCTGCTTCGCAGCCCTTCCAGGAACCCTTCGCCGAGGGCACCATACCTGCAGGAGACAGTCGGCTTGCGTTCCCGCTGCCACTGAAGTACAGTGCTTCCTCTTACACTGCAAGCCTTTGGTTGAGGCTATGGCCCGATAGAGGCTACCTAGAGGGTTCCTTGGATGAGGGAGTTGGCTACATACAGAACACCCTGGGAAGAAAAGTGGATTCAGGGCAGGAGCGAGTGCGTAGCTAGTGTCCCTGGGCACTTACTAGAAATGCCAAGGGAGTGGACTACGTGTTCACTGGAAGTGGGGGCCGGAGGGCAGAAGCCTTGACTTCCCATTTTGAAAGCTCCATTCGTGCTGCCTTGGAGCTACCTGAATAACACCGTTTCTGACGGGCCTCTAGGCGCGGGAGGCAGGGCTCGGGGAAGAGAGGGAATTTTTCTCTCAGTTCTCAGGGGGCTTCCGGAGCCGTGCTGGGAGCTCCTCCTGTCGGGCTGTAGGACTACAGGGAACGCCCACGAGAGGGCATGCCTCGAGAAAGCCTTTGAGTCGCCCTAATGGATCGGAGCATACAGCAAGCTCTTGGAGGTCTTAGTCACTGTAGTGCTTTATTTGAGCGGTGCTGCCCTTCTCAGGACCCCTAGGCGCTTTGGGCGTGCACCCTTTTCCCTGCGAAAAGCCCCTGCCCCTGTGAGCATGCTGTGCCACACCCAGGCCCCCAGGCCCTTCAGAGAGGGGACTACTGTGTTTGCCGAGGGAAGGACTACAACCAGCGCTTTTAAAGGGGACGGCTACGATTCCTCGGCACTCCAACAGCATCAGGAACGCGTTTCTAGCCGGTCCGCCGTGCCCTGGAAGTTTTGCACATGGACCTTCTCTCAGCTGCCCTGAGGAAATAGTCTGCTTAGAACGCCTTCTGGCACCTCCGTTGGAAAGCCGCTCTACTCACGGAGAAAGTCCGCTTGCATTGCAGCGGCAGCTAAAGCAGAGTTCTTCAGGCAACACATCGGTCGTTTGGAAGAGGCAGACGCTTACATGCGTAAAGGGCGCCTGCCTTGGTTGAGGCCGTTTGCTCCACTCAGAACACCCTGCGTAAACACGCTGATCCAGGGAAGGGCCCGTTGTGTACCTTGTGTGGTTTGAGCCTTGTTGAAGCCCCAGGTGACGTTTACCGCCTGTCGGGCTTCAGGTGCGGGCCTGAAGGCACAGGTGGAAAGTTCCCCCCGTAGGGCCTTGAATTACACGGAGAGGCACCCTCTCTGACGGGCCTCTCGTACACGGGAGGCATGGCTCTGGGAAGAAAATGAGTGCTCTCTCGTAAAACACGGTGCGTCCAGGGCCTGGTTGGGAGCTCATGCCGCTCTGCTCTACACCTACCTGGAGACCGAACGTCAGCCCCTGCCTCGAGCAAAGTCGCCCTATTTGCCCTGCTGAAGCGGAGGCATGCAGCACTTTCCAAGGGGCCTTCGTCGCGGCTCTGCTTTCTCTTCTTGCTAGTGCGCCGTTCAAGACACCCAGGGCCCTCCTGTTTGCACCCGATTCCGTGCAAGACCACTGAATACCGGGAGGCTCCCCTGGCCTGCTCAGCGGCATCCAGGCCGGCAGCCCTTCCCAGTCACTCTGTGTATGCCGAGTGTAGGGCAACGCCCTGCACACCACCCTGGGGCGAGGTAGATTTCCTCGGCACGGCAGCAGCTCCAGGGAAACTGTTCTCTCACGGGCCACTTGTCAAGGAACTCTGCCTCATTGCCCTCGTCTGAGCTGCACCTAGGGAAACCATCTGCTTCGCAGCCCTTCCAGGAACCCTTCGCCGAGGGCACCATACCTGCAGGAGACAGTCGGCTTGCGTTCCCGCTGCCACTGAAGTACAGTGCTTCCTCTTACACTGCAAGCCTTTGGTTGAGGCTATGGCCCGATAGAGGCTACCTAGAGGGTTCCTTGGATGAGGGAGTTGGCTACATACAGAACACCCTGGGAAGAAAAGTGGATTCAGGGCAGGAGCGAGTGCGTAGCTAGTGTCCCTGGGCACTTACTAGAAATGCCAAGGGAGTGGACTACGTGTTCACTGGAAGTGGGGGCCGGAGGGCAGAAGCCTTGACTTCGCATTTTGAAAGCTCCATTCGTGCTGCCTTGGAGCTACCTGAATAACACCGTTTCTGACGGGCCTCTAGGCGCGGGAGGCAGGGCTCGGGGAAGAGAGGGAATTTTTCTCTCAGTTCTCAGGGGGCTTCCGGAGCCGTGCTGGGAGCTCCTCCTGTCGGGCTGTAGGACTACAGGGAACGCCCACGAGAGGGCATGCCTCGAGAAAGCCTTTGAGTCGCCCTAATGGATCGGAGCATACAGC
The DNA here is from genome assembly GCF_964341445.2 of Mesoplodon mirus. NCBI lineage: Eukaryota > Metazoa > Chordata > Mammalia > Artiodactyla > Ziphiidae > Mesoplodon > Mesoplodon mirus. The sequence continues at coordinate 88,037 of NW_028294978.1, read as the reverse complement.
AAGCTCTTGGAGGTCTTAGTCACTGTAGTGCTTTATTTGAGCGGTGCTGCCCTTCTCAGGACCCCTAGGCGCTTTGGGCGTGCACCCTTTTCCCTGCGAAAAGCCCCTGCCCCTGTGAGCATGCTGTGCCACACCCAGGCCCCCAGGCCCTTCAGAGAGGGGACTACTGTGTTTGCCGAGGGAAGGACTACAACCAGCGCTTTTAAAGGGGACGGCTACGATTCCTCGGCACTCCAACAGCATCAGGAACGCGTTTCTAGCCGGTCCGCCGTGCCCTGGAAGTTTTGCACATGGACCTTCTCTCAGCTGCCCTGAGGAAATAGTCTGCTTAGAACGCCTTCTGGCACCTCCGTTGGAAAGCCGCTCTACTCACGGAGAAAGTCCGCTTGCATTGCAGCGGCAGCTAAAGCAGAGTTCTTCAGGCAACACATCGGTCGTTTGGAAGAGGCAGACGCTTACATGCGTAAAGGGCGCCTGCCTTGGTTGAGGCCGTTTGCTCCACTCAGAACACCCTGCGTAAACACGCTGATGCAGGGAAGGGCCCGTTGTGTACCTTGTGTGGTTTGAGCCTTGTTGAAGCCCCAGGTGACGTTTACCGCCTGTCGGGCTTCAGGTGCGGGCCTGAAGGCACAGGTGGAAAGTTCCCCCCGTAGGGCCTTGAATTACACGGAGAGGCACCCTCTCTGACGGGCCTCTCGTACACGGGAGGCATGGCTCTGGGAAGAAAATGAGTGCTCTCTCGTAAAACACGGTGCGTCCAGGGCCTGGTTGGGAGCTCATGCCGCTCTGCTCTACACCTACCTGGAGACCGAACGTCAGCCCCTGCCTCGAGCAAAGTCGCCCTATTTGCCCTGCTGAAGCGGAGGCATGCAGCACTTTCCAAGGGGCCTTCGTCGCGGCTCTGCTTTCTCTTCTTGCTAGTGCGCCGTTCAAGACACCCAGGGCCCTCCTGTTTGCACCCGATTCCGTGCAAGACCACTGAATACCGGGAGGCTCCCCTGGCCTGCTCAGCGGCATCCAGGCCGGCAGCCCTTCCCAGTCACTCTGTGTATGCCGAGTGTAGGGCAACGCCCTGCACACCACCCTGGGGAGAGGTAGATTTCCTCGGCACGGCAGCAGCTCCAGGGAAACTGTTCTCTCACGGGCCACTTGTCAAGGAACTCTGCCTCATTGCCCTCGTCTGAGCTGCACCTAGGGAAACCATCTGCTTCGCAGCCCTTCCAGGAACCCTTCGCCGAGGGCACCATACCTGCAGGAGACAGTCGGCTTGCGTTCCCGCTGCCACTGAAGTACAGTGCTTCCTCTTACACTGCAAGCCTTTGGTTGAGGCTATGGCCCGATAGAGGCTACCTAGAGGGTTCCTTGGATGAGGGAGTTGGCTACATACAGAACACCCTGGGAAGAAAAGTGGATTCAGGGCAGGAGCGAGTGCGTAGCTAGTGTCCCTGGGCACTTACTAGAAATGCCAAGGGAGTGGACTACGTGTTCACTGGAAGTGGGGGCCGGAGGGCAGAAGCCTTGACTTCCCATTTTGAAAGCTCCATTCGTGCTGCCTTGGAGCTACCTGAACAACACCGTTTCTGACGGGCCTCTAGGCGCGGGAGGCAGGGCTCGGGGAAGAGAGGGAATTTTTCTCTCAGTTCTCAGGGGGCTTCCGGAGCCGTGCTGGGAGCTCCTCCTGTCGGGCTGTAGGACTACAGGGAACGCCCACGAGAGGGCATGCCTCGAGAAAGCCTTTGAGTCGCCCTAATGGATCGGAGCATACAGCAAGCTCCTGGAGGTCTTAGTCACTGTAGTGCTTTATTTGAGCGGTGCTGCCCTTCTCAGGACCCCTAGGCGCTTTGGGCGTGCACCCTTTTCCCTGCGAAAAGCCCCTGCCCCTGTGAGCATGCTGTGCCACACCCAGGCCCCCAGGCCCTTCAGAGAGGGGACTACTGTGTTTGCCGAGGGAAGGACTACAACCAGCGCTTTTAAAGGGGACGGCTACGATTCCTCGGCACTCCAACAGCATCAGGAACGCGTTTCTAGCCGGTCCGCCGTGCCCTGGAAGTTTTGCACATGGACCTTCTCTCAGCTGCCCTGAGGAAATAGTCTGCTTAGAACGCCTTCTGGCACCTCCGTTGGAAAGCCGCTCTACTCACGGAGAAAGTCCGCTTGCATTGCAGCGGCAGCTAAAGCAGAGTTCTTCAGGCAACACATCGGTCGTTTGGAAGAGGCAGACGCTTACATGCGTAAAGGGCGCCTGCCTTGGTTGAGGCCGTTTGCTCCACTCAGAACACCCTGCGTAAACACGCTGATCCAGGGAAGGGCCCGTTGTGTACCTTGTGTGGTTTGAGCCTTGTTGAAGCCCCAGGTGACGTTTACCGCCTGTCGGGCTTCAGGTGCGGGCCTGAAGGCACAGGTGGAAAGTTCCCCCCGTAGGGCCTTGAATTACACGGAGAGGCACCCTCTCTGACGGGCCTCTCGTACACGGGAGGCATGGCTCTGGGAAGAAAATGAGTGCTCTCTCGTAAAACACGGTGCGTCCAGGGCCTGGTTGGGAGCTCATGCCGCTCTGCTCTACACCTACCTGGAGACCGAACGTCAGCCCCTGCCTCGAGCAAAGTCGCCCTATTTGCCCTGCTGAAGCGGAGGCATGCAGCACTTTCCAAGGGGCCTTCGTCGCGGCTCTGCTTTCTCTTCTTGCTAGTGCGCCGTTCAAGACACCCAGGGCCCTCCTGTTTGCACCCGATTCCGTGCAAGACCACTGAATACCGGGAGGCTCCCCTGGCCTGCTCAGCGGCATCCAGGCCGGCAGCCCTTCCCAGTCACTCTGTGTATGCCGAGTGTAGGGCAACGCCCTGCACACCACCCTGGGGAGAGGTAGATTTCCTCGGCACGGCAGCAGCTCCAGGGAAACTGTTCTCTCACGGGCCACTTGTCAAGGAACTCTGCCTCATTGCCCTCGTCTGAGCTGCACCTAGGGAAACCATCTGCTTCGCAGCCCTTCCAGGAACCCTTCGCCGAGGGCACCATACCTGCAGGAGACAGTCGGCTTGCGTTCCCGCTGCCACTGAAGTACAGTGCTTCCTCTTACACTGCAAGCCTTTGGTTGAGGCTATGGCCCGATAGAGGCTACCTAGAGGGTTCCTTGGATGAGGGAGTTGGCTACATACAGAACACCCTGGGAAGAAAAGTGGATTCAGGGCAGGAGCGAGTGCGTAGCTAGTGTCCCTGGGCACTTACTAGAAATGCCAAGGGAGTGGACTACGTGTTCACTGGAAGTGGGGGCCGGAGGGCAGAAGCCTTGACTTCCCATTTTGAAAGCTCCATTCGTGCTGCCTTGGAGCTACCTGAACAACACCGTTTCTGACGGGCCTCTAGGCGCGGGAGGCAGGGCTCGGGGAAGAGAGGGAATTTTTCTCTCAGTTCTCAGGGGGCTTCCGGAGCCGTGCTGGGAGCTCCTCCTGTCGGGCTGTAGGACTACAGGGAACGCCCACGAGAGGGCATGCCTCGAGAAAGCCTTTGAGTCGCCCTAATGGATCGGAGCATACAGCAAGCTCCTGGAGGTCTTAGTCACTGTAGTGCTTTATTTGAGCGGTGCTGCCCTTCTCAGGACCCCTAGGCGCTTTGGGCGTGCACCCTTTTCCCTGCGAAAAGCCCCTGCCCCTGTGAGCATGCTGTGCCACACCCAGGCCCCCAGGCCCTTCAGAGAGGGGACTACTGTGTTTGCCGAGGGAAGGACTACAACCAGCGCTTTTAAAGGGGACGGCTACGATTCCTCGGCACTCCAACAGCATCAGGAACGCGTTTCTAGCCGGTCCGCCGTGCCCTGGAAGTTTTGCACATGGACCTTCTCTCAGCTGCCCTGAGGAAATAGTCTGCTTAGAACGCCTTCTGGCACCTCCGTTGGAAAGCCGCTCTACTCACGGAGAAAGTCCGCTTGCATTGCAGCGGCAGCTAAAGCAGAGTTCTTCAGGCAACACATCGGTCGTTTGGAAGAGGCAGACGCTTACATGCGTAAAGGGCGCCTGCCTTGGTTGAGGCCGTTTGCTCCACTCAGAACACCCTGCGTAAACACGCTGATGCAGGGAAGGGCCCGTTGTGTACCTTGTGTGGTTTGAGCCTTGTTGAAGCCCCAGGTGACGTTTACCGCCTGTCGGGCTTCAGGTGCGGGCCTGAAGGCACAGGTGGAAAGTTCCCCCCGTAGGGCCTTGAATTACACGGAGAGGCACCCTCTCTGACGGGCCTCTCGTACACGGGAGGCATGGCTCTGGGAAGAAAATGAGTGCTCTCTCGTAAAACACGGTGCGTCCAGGGCCTGGTTGGGAGCTCATGCCGCTCTGCTCTACACCTACCTGGAGACCGAACGTCAGCCCCTGCCTCGAGCAAAGTCGCCCTATTTGCCCTGCTGAAGCGGAGGCATGCAGCACTTTCCAAGGGGCCTTCGTCGCGGCTCTGCTTTCTCTTCTTGCTAGTGCGCCGTTCAAGACACCCAGGGCCCTCCTGTTTGCACCCGATTCCGTGCAAGACCACTGAATACCGGGAGGCTCCCCTGGCCTGCTCAGCGGCATCCAGGCCGGCAGCCCTTCCCAGTCACTCTGTGTATGCCGAGTGTAGGGCAACGCCCTGCACACCACCCTGGGGCGAGGTAGATTTCCTCGGCACGGCAGCAGCTCCAGGGAAACTGTTCTCTCACGGGCCACTTGTCAAGGAACTCTGCCTCATTGCCCTCGTCTGAGCTGCACCTAGGGAAACCATCTGCTTCGCAGCCCTTCCAGGAACCCTTCGCCGAGGGCACCATACCTGCAGGAGACAGTCGGCTTGCGTTCCCGCTGCCACTGAAGTACAGTGCTTCCTCTTACACTGCAAGCCTTTGGTTGAGGCTATGGCCCGATAGAGGCTACCTAGAGGGTTCCTTGGATGAGGGAGTTGGCTACATACAGAACACCCTGGGAAGAAAAGTGGATTCAGGGCAGGAGCGAGTGCGTAGCTAGTGTCCCTGGGCACTTACTAGAAATGCCAAGGGAGTGGACTACGTGTTCACTGGAAGTGGGGGCCGGAGGGCAGAAGCCTTGACTTCCCATTTTGAAAGCTCCATTCGTGCTGCCTTGGAGCTACCTGAACAACACCGTTTCTGACGGGCCTCTAGGCGCGGGAGGCAGGGCTCGGGGAAGAGAGGGAATTTTTCTCTCAGTTCTCAGGGGGCTTCCGGAGCCGTGCTGGGAGCTCCTCCTGTCGGGCTGTAGGACTACAGGGAACGCCCACGAGAGGGCATGCCTCGAGAAAGCCTTTGAGTCGCCCTAATGGATCGGAGCATACAGCAAGCTCTTGGAGGTCTTAGTCACTGTAGTGCTTTATTTGAGCGGTGCTGCCCTTCTCAGGACCCCTAGGCGCTTTGGGCGTGCACCCTTTTCCCTGCGAAAAGCCCCTGCCCCTGTGAGCATGCTGTGCCACACCCAGGCCCCCAGGCCCTTCAGAGAGGGGACTACTGTGTTTGCCGAGGGAAGGACTACAACCAGCGCTTTTAAAGGGGACGGCTACGATTCCTCGGCACTCCAACAGCATCAGGAACGCGTTTCTAGCCGGTCCGCCGTGCCCTGGAAGTTTTGCACATGGACCTTCTCTCAGCTGCCCTGAGGAAATAGTCTGCTTAGAACGCCTTCTGGCACCTCCGTTGGAAAGCCGCTCTACTCACGGAGAAAGTCCGCTTGCATTGCAGCGGCAGCTAAAGCAGAGTTCTTCAGGCAACACATCGGTCGTTTGGAAGAGGCAGACGCTTACATGCGTAAAGGGCGCCTGCCTTGGTTGAGGCCGTTTGCTCCACTCAGAACACCCTGCGTAAACACGCTGATCCAGGGAAGGGCCCGTTGTGTACCTTGTGTGGTTTGAGCCTTGTTGAAGCCCCAGGTGACGTTTACCGCCTGTCGGGCTTCAGGTGCGGGCCTGAAGGCACAGGTGGAAAGTTCCCCCCGTAGGGCCTTGAATTACACGGAGAGGCACCCTCTCTGACGGGCCTCTCGTACACGGGAGGCATGGCTCTGGGAAGAAAATGAGTGCTCTCTCGTAAAACACGGTGCGTCCAGGGCCTGGTTGGGAGCTCATGCCGCTCTGCTCTACACCTACCTGGAGACCGAACGTCAGCCCCTGCCTCGAGCAAAGTCGCCCTATTTGCCCTGCTGAAGCGGAGGCATGCAGCACTTTCCAAGGGGCCTTCGTCGCGGCTCTGCTTTCTCTTCTTGCTAGTGCGCCGTTCAAGACACCCAGGGCCCTCCTGTTTGCACCCGATTCCGTGCAAGACCACTGAATACCGGGAGGCTCCCCTGGCCTGCTCAGCGGCATCCAGGCCGGCAGCCCTTCCCAGTCACTCTGTGTATGCCGAGTGTAGGGCAACGCCCTGCACACCACCCTGGGGAGAGGTAGATTTCCTCGGCACGGCAGCAGCTCCAGGGAAACTGTTCTCTCACGGGCCACTTGTCAAGGAACTCTGCCTCATTGCCCTCGTCTGAGCTGCACCTAGGGAAACCATCTGCTTCGCAGCCCTTCCAGGAACCCTTCGCCGAGGGCACCATACCTGCAGGAGACAGTCGGCTTGCGTTCCCGCTGCCACTGAAGTACAGTGCTTCCTCTTACACTGCAAGCCTTTGGTTGAGGCTATGGCCCGATAGAGGCTACCTAGAGGGTTCCTTGGATGAGGGAGTTGGCTACATACAGAACACCCTGGGAAGAAAAGTGGATTCAGGGCAGGAGCGAGTGCGTAGCTAGTGTCCCTGGGCACTTACTAGAAATGCCAAGGGAGTGGACTACGTGTTCACTGGAAGTGGGGGCCGGAGGGCAGAAGCCTTGACTTCCCATTTTGAAAGCTCCATTCGTGCTGCCTTGGAGCTACCTGAACAACACCGTTTCTGACGGGCCTCTAGGCGCGGGAGGCAGGGCTCGGGGAAGAGAGGGAATTTTTCTCTCAGTTCTCAGGGGGCTTCCGGAGCCGTGCTGGGAGCTCCTCCTGTCGGGCTGTAGGACTACAGGGAACGCCCACGAGAGGGCATGCCTCGAGAAAGCCTTTGAGTCGCCCTAATGGATCGGAGCATACAGCAAGCTCTTGGAGGTCTTAGTCACTGTAGTGCTTTATTTGAGCGGTGCTGCCCTTCTCAGGACCCCTAGGCGCTTTGGGCGTGCACCCTTTTCCCTGCGAAAAGCCCCTGCCCCTGTGAGCATGCTGTGCCACACCCAGGCCCCCAGGCCCTTCAGAGAGGGGACTACTGTGTTTGCCGAGGGAAGGACTACAACCAGCGCTTTTAAAGGGGACGGCTACGATTCCTCGGCACTCCAACAGCATCAGGAACGCGTTTCTAGCCGGTCCGCCGTGCCCTGGAAGTTTTCCACATGGACCTTCTCTCAGCTGCCCTGAGGAAATAGTCTGCTTAGAACGCCTTCTGGCACCTCCGTTGGAAAGCCGCTCTACTCACGGAGAAAGTCCGCTTGCATTGCAGCGGCAGCTAAAGCAGAGTTCTTCAGGCAACACATCGGTCGTTTGGAAGAGGCAGACGCTTACATGCGTAAAGGGCGCCTGCCTTGGTTGAGGCCGTTTGCTCCACTCAGAACACCCTGCGTAAACACGCTGATGCAGGGAAGGGCCCGTTGTGTACCTTGTGTGGTTTGAGCCTTGTTGAAGCCCCAGGTGACGTTTACCGCCTGTCGGGCTTCAGGTGCGGGCCTGAAGGCACAGGTGGAAAGTTCCCCCCGTAGGGCCTTGAATTACACGGAGAGGCACCCTCTCTGACGGGCCTCTCGTACACGGGAGGCATGGCTCTGGGAAGAAAATGAGTGCTCTCTCGTAAAACACGGTGCGTCCAGGGCCTGGTTGGGAGCTCATGCCGCTCTGCTCTACACCTACCTGGAGACCGAACGTCAGCCCCTGCCTCGAGCAAAGTCGCCCTATTTGCCCTGCTGAAGCGGAGGCATGCAGCACTTTCCAAGGGGCCTTCGTCGCGGCTCTGCTTTCTCTTCTTGCTAGTGCGCCGTTCAAGACACCCAGGGCCCTCCTGTTTGCACCCGATTCCGTGCAAGACCACTGAATACCGGGAGGCTCCCCTGGCCTGCTCAGCGGCATCCAGGCCGGCAGCCCTTCCCAGTCACTCTGTGTATGCCGAGTGTAGGGCAACGCCCTGCACACCACCCTGGGGAGAGGTAGATTTCCTCGGCACGGCAGCAGCTCCAGGGAAACTGTTCTCTCACGGGCCACTTGTCAAGGAACTCTGCCTCATTGCCCTCGTCTGAGCTGCACCTAGGGAAACCATCTGCTTCGCAGCCCTTCCAGGAACCCTTCGCCGAGGGCACCATACCTGCAGGAGACAGTCGGCTTGCGTTCCCGCTGCCACTGAAGTACAGTGCTTCCTCTTACACTGCAAGCCTTTGGTTGAGGCTATGGCCCGATAGAGGCTACCTAGAGGGTTCCTTGGATGAGGGAGTTGGCTACATACAGAACACCCTGGGAAGAAAAGTGGATTCAGGGCAGGAGCGAGTGCGTAGCTAGTGTCCCTGGGCACTTACTAGAAATGCCAAGGGAGTGGACTACGTGTTCACTGGAAGTGGGGGCCGGAGGGCAGAAGCCTTGACTTCCCATTTTGAAAGCTCCATTCGTGCTGCCTTGGAGCTACCTGAACAACACCGTTTCTGACGGGCCTCTAGGCGCGGGAGGCAGGGCTCGGGGAAGAGAGGGAATTTTTCTCTCAGTTCTCAGGGGGCTTCCGGAGCCGTGCTGGGAGCTCCTCCTGTCGGGCTGTAGGACTACAGGGAACGCCCACGAGAGGGCATGCCTCGAGAAAGCCTTTGAGTCGCCCTAATGGATCGGAGCATACAGCAAGCTCTTGGAGGTCTTAGTCACTGTAGTGCTTTATTTGAGCGGTGCTGCCCTTCTCAGGACCCCTAGGCGCTTTGGGCGTGCACCCTTTTCCCTGCGAAAAGCCCCTGCCCCTGTGAGCATGCTGTGCCACACCCAGGCCCCCAGGCCCTTCAGAGAGGGGACTACTGTGTTTGCCGAGGGAAGGACTACAACCAGCGCTTTTAAAGGGGACGGCTACGATTCCTCGGCACTCCAACAGCATCAGGAACGCGTTTCTAGCCGGTCCGCCGTGCCCTGGAAGTTTTGCACATGGACCTTCTCTCAGCTGCCCTGAGGAAATAGTCTGCTTAGAACGCCTTCTGGCACCTCCGTTGGAAAGCCGCTCTACTCACGGAGAAAGTCCGCTTGCATTGCAGCGGCAGCTAAAGCAGAGTTCTTCAGGCAACACATCGGTCGTTTGGAAGAGGCAGACGCTTACATGCGTAAAGGGCGCCTGCCTTGGTTGAGGCCGTTTGCTCCACTCAGAACACCCTGCGTAAACACGCTGATCCAGGGAAGGGCCCGTTGTGTACCTTGTGTGGTTTGAGCCTTGTTGAAGCCCCAGGTGACGTTTACCGCCTGTCGGGCTTCAGGTGCGGGCCTGAAGGCACAGGTGGAAAGTTCCCCCCGTAGGGCCTTGAATTACACGGAGAGGCACCCTCTCTGACGGGCCTCTCGTACACGGGAGGCATGGCTCTGGGAAGAAAATGAGTGCTCTCTCGTAAAACACGGTGCGTCCAGGGCCTGGTTGGGAGCTCATGCCGCTCTGCTCTACACCTACCTGGAGACCGAACGTCAGCCCCTGCCTCGAGCAAAGTCGCCCTATTTGCCCTGCTGAAGCGGAGGCATGCAGCACTTTCCAAGGGGCCTTCGTCGCGGCTCTGCTTTCTCTTCTTGCTAGTGCGCCGTTCAAGACACCCAGGGCCCTCCTGTTTGCACCCGATTCCGTGCAAGACCACTGAATACCGGGAGGCTCCCCTGGCCTGCTCAGCGGCATCCAGGCCGGCAGCCCTTCCCAGTCACTCTGTGTATGCCGAGTGTAGGGCAACGCCCTGCACACCACCCTGGGGAGAGGTAGATTTCCTCGGCACGGCAGCAGCTCCAGGGAAACTGTTCTCTCACGGGCCACTTGTCAAGGAACTCTGCCTCATTGCCCTCGTCTGAGCTGCACCTAGGGAAACCATCTGCTTCGCAGCCCTTCCAGGAACCCTTCGCCGAGGGCACCATACCTGCAGGAGACAGTCGGCTTGCGTTCCCGCTGCCACTGAAGTACAGTGCTTCCTCTTACACTGCAAGCCTTTGGTTGAGGCTATGGCCCGATAGAGGCTACCTAGAGGGTTCCTTGGATGAGGGAGTTGGCTACATACAGAACACCCTGGGAAGAAAAGTGGATTCAGGGCAGGAGCGAGTGCGTAGCTAGTGTCCCTGGGCACTTACTAGAAATGCCAAGGGAGTGGACTACGTGTTCACTGGAAGTGGGGGCCGGAGGGCAGAAGCCTTGACTTCCCATTTTGAAAGCTCCATTCGTGCTGCCTTGGAGCTACCTGAACAACACCGTTTCTGACGGGCCTCTAGGCGCGGGAGGCAGGGCTCGGGGAAGAGAGGGAATTTTTCTCTCAGTTCTCAGGGGGCTTCCGGAGCCGTGCTGGGAGCTCCTCCTGTCGGGCTGTAGGACTACAGGGAACGCCCACGAGAGGGCATGCCTCGAGAAAGCCTTTGAGTCGCCCTAATGGATCGGAGCATACAGCAAGCTCTTGGAGGTCTTAGTCACTGTAGTGCTTTATTTGAGCGGTGCTGCCCTTCTCAGGACCCCTAGGCGCTTTGGGCGTGCACCCTTTTCCCTGCGAAAAGCCCCTGCCCCTGTGAGCATGCTGTGCCACACCCAGGCCCCCAGGCCCTTCAGAGAGGGGACTACTGTGTTTGCCGAGGGAAGGACTACAACCAGCGCTTTTAAAGGGGACGGCTACGATTCCTCGGCACTCCAACAGCATCAGGAACGCGTTTCTAGCCGGTCCGCCGTGCCCTGGAAGTTTTGCACATGGACCTTCTCTCAGCTGCCCTGAGGAAATAGTCTGCTTAGAACGCCTTCTGGCACCTCCGTTGGAAAGCCGCTCTACTCACGGAGAAAGTCCGCTTGCATTGCAGCGGCAGCTAAAGCAGAGTTCTTCAGGCAACACATCGGTCGTTTGGAAGAGGCAGACGCTTACATGCGTAAAGGGCGCCTGCCTTGGTTGAGGCCGTTTGCTCCACTCAGAACACCCTGCGTAAACACGCTGATCCAGGGAAGGGCCCGTTGTGTACCTTGTGTGGTTTGAGCCTTGTTGAAGCCCCAGGTGACGTTTACCGCCTGTCGGGCTTCAGGTGCGGGCCTGAAGGCACAGGTGGAAAGTTCCCCCCGTAGGGCCTTGAATTACACGGAGAGGCACCCTCTCTGACGGGCCTCTCGTACACGGGAGGCATGGCTCTGGGAAGAAAATGAGTGCTCTCTCGTAAAACACGGTGCGTCCAGGGCCTGGTTGGGAGCTCATGCCGCTCTGCTCTACACCTACCTGGAGACCGAACGTCAGCCCCTGCCTCGAGCAAAGTCGCCCTATTTGCCCTGCTGAAGCGGAGGCATGCAGCACTTTCCAAGGGGCCTTCGTCGCGGCTCTGCTTTCTCTTCTTGCTAGTGCGCCGTTCAAGACACCCAGGGCCCTCCTGTTTGCACCCGATTCCGTGCAAGACCACTGAATACCGGGAGGCTCCCCTGGCCTGCTCAGCGGCATCCAGGCCGGCAGCCCTTCCCAGTCACTCTGTGTATGCCGAGTGTAGGGCAACGCCCTGCACACCACCCTGGGGAGAGGTAGATTTCCTCGGCACGGCAGCAGCTCCAGGGAAACTGTTCTCTCACGGGCCACTTGTCAAGGAACTCTGCCTCATTGCCCTCGTCTGAGCTGCACCTAGGGAAACCATCTGCTTCGCAGCCCTTCCAGGAACCCTTCGCCGAGGGCACCATACCTGCAGGAGACAGTCGGCTTGCGTTCCCGCTGCCACTGAAGTACAGTGCTTCCTCTTACACTGCAAGCCTTTGGTTGAGGCTATGGCCCGATAGAGGCTACCTAGAGGGTTCCTTGGATGAGGGAGTTGGCTACATACAGAACACCCTGGGAAGAAAAGTGGATTCAGGGCAGGAGCGAGTGCGTAGCTAGTGTCCCTGGGCACTTACTAGAAATGCCAAGGGAGTGGACTACGTGTTCACTGGAAGTGGGGGCCGGAGGGCAGAAGCCTTGACTTCCCATTTTGAAAGCTCCATTCGTGCTGCCTTGGAGCTACCTGAACAACACCGTTTCTGACGGGCCTCTAGGCGCGGGAGGCAGGGCTCGGGGAAGAGAGGGAATTTTTCTCTCAGTTCTCAGGGGGCTTCCGGAGCCGTGCTGGGAGCTCCTCCTGTCGGGCTGTAGGACTACAGGGAACGCCCACGAGAGGGCATGCCTCGAGAAAGCCTTTGAGTCGCCCTAATGGATCGGAGCATACAGCAAGCTCTTGGAGGTCTTAGTCACTGTAGTGCTTTATTTGAGCGGTGCTGCCCTTCTCAGGACCCCTAGGCGCTTTGGGCGTGCACCCTTTTCCCTGCGAAAAGCCCCTGCCCCTGTGAGCATGCTGTGCCACACCCAGGCCCCCAGGCCCTTCAGAGAGGGGACTACTGTGTTTGCCGAGGGAAGGACTACAACCAGCGCTTTTAAAGGGGACGGCTACGATTCCTCGGCACTCCAACAGCATCAGGAACGCGTTTCTAGCCGGTCCGCCGTGCCCTGGAAGTTTTGCACATGGACCTTCTCTCAGCTGCCCTGAGGAAATAGTCTGCTTAGAACGCCTTCTGGCACCTCCGTTGGAAAGCCGCTCTACTCACGGAGAAAGTCCGCTTGCATTGCAGCGGCAGCTAAAGCAGAGTTCTTCAGGCAACACATCGGTCGTTTGGAAGAGGCAGACGCTTACATGCGTAAAGGGCGCCTGCCTTGGTTGAGGCCGTTTGCTCCACTCAGAACACCCTGCGTAAACACGCTGATCCAGGGAAGGGCCCGTTGTGTACCTTGTGTGGTTTGAGCCTTGTTGAAGCCCCAGGTGACGTTTACCGCCTGTCGGGCTTCAGGTGCGGGCCTGAAGGCACAGGTGGAAAGTTCCCCCCGTAGGGCCTTGAATTACACGGAGAGGCACCCTCTCTGACGGGCCTCTCGTACACGGGAGGCATGGCTCTGGGAAGAAAATGAGTGCTCTCTCGTAAAACACGGTGCGTCCAGGGCCTGGTTGGGAGCTCATGCCGCTCTGCTCTACACCTACCTGGAGACCGAACGTCAGCCCCTGCCTCGAGCAAAGTCGCCCTATTTGCCCTGCTGAAGCGGAGGCATGCAGCACTTTCCAAGGGGCCTTCGTCGCGGCTCTGCTTTCTCTTCTTGCTAGTGCGCCGTTCAAGACACCCAGGGCCCTCCTGTTTGCACCCGATTCCGTGCAAGACCACTGAATACCGGGAGGCTCCCCTGGCCTGCTCAGCGGCATCCAGGCCGGCAGCCCTTCCCAGTCACTCTGTGTATGCCGAGTGTAGGGCAACGCCCTGCACACCACCCTGGGGAGAGGTAGATTTCCTCGGCACGGCAGCAGCTCCAGGGAAACTGTTCTCTCACGGGCCACTTGTCAAGGAACTCTGCCTCATTGCCCTCGTCTGAGCTGCACCTAGGGAAACCATCTGCTTCGCAGCCCTTCCAGGAACCCTTCGCCGAGGGCACCATACCTGCAGGAGACAGTCGGCTTGCGTTCCCGCTGCCACTGAAGTACAGTGCTTCCTCTTACACTGCAAGCCTTTGGTTGAGGCTATGGCCCGATAGAGGCTACCTAGAGGGTTCCTTGGATGAGGGAGTTGGCTACATACAGAACACCCTGGGAAGAAAAGTGGATTCAGGGCAGGAGCGAGTGCGTAGCTAGTGTCCCTGGGCACTTACTAGAAATGCCAAGGGAGTGGACTACGTGTTCACTGGAAGTGGGGGCCGGAGGGCAGAAGCCTTGACTTCCCATTTTGAAAGCTCCATTCGTGCTGCCTTGGAGCTACCTGAACAACACCGTTTCTGACGGGCCTCTAGGCGCGGGAGGCAGGGCTCGGGGAAGAGAGGGAATTTTTCTCTCAGTTCTCAGGGGGCTTCCGGAGCCGTGCTGGGAGCTCCTCCTGTCGGGCTGTAGGACTACAGGGAACGCCCACGAGAGGGCATGCCTCGAGAAAGCCTTTGAGTCGCCCTAATGGATCGGAGCATACAGCAAGCTCTTGGAGGTCTTAGTCACTGTAGTGCTTTATTTGAGCGGTGCTGCCCTTCTCAGGACCCCTAGGCGCTTTGGGCGTGCACCCTTTTCCCTGCGAAAAGCCCCTGCCCCTGTGAGCATGCTGTGCCACACCCAGGCCCCCAGGCCCTTCAGAGAGGGGACTACTGTGTTTGCCGAGGGAAGGACTACAACCAGCGCTTTTAAAGGGGACGGCTACGATTCCTCGGCACTCCAACAGCATCAGGAACGCGTTTCTAGCCGGTCCGCCGTGCCCTGGAAGTTTTGCACATGGACCTTCTCTCAGCTGCCCTGAGGAAATAGTCTGCTTAGAACGCCTTCTGGCACCTCCGTTGGAAAGCCGCTCTACTCACGGAGAAAGTCCGCTTGCATTGCAGCGGCAGCTAAAGCAGAGTTCTTCAGGCAACACATCGGTCGTTTGGAAGAGGCAGACGCTTACATGCGTAAAGGGCGCCTGCCTTGGTTGAGGCCGTTTGCTCCACTCAGAACACCCTGCGTAAACACGCTGATCCAGGGAAGGGCCCGTTGTGTACCTTGTGTGGTTTGAGCCTTGTTGAAGCCCCAGGTGACGTTTACCGCCTGTCGGGCTTCAGGTGCGGGCCTGAAGGCACAGGTGGAAAGTTCCCCCCGTAGGGCCTTGAATTACACGGAGAGGCACCCTCTCTGACGGGCCTCTCGTACACGGGAGGCATGGCTCTGGGAAGAAAATGAGTGCTCTCTCGTAAAACACGGTGCGTCCAGGGCCTGGTTGGGAGCTCATGCCGCTCTGCTCTACACCTACCTGGAGACCGAACGTCAGCCCCTGCCTCGAGCAAAGTCGCCCTATTTGCCCTGCTGAAGCGGAGGCATGCAGCACTTTCCAAGGGGCCTTCGTCGCGGCTCTGCTTTCTCTTCTTGCTAGTGCGCCGTTCAAGACACCCAGGGCCCTCCTGTTTGCACCCGATTCCGTGCAAGACCACTGAATACCGGGAGGCTCCCCTGGCCTGCTCAGCGGCATCCAGGCCGGCAGCCCTTCCCAGTCACTCTGTGTATGCCGAGTGTAGGGCAACGCCCTGCACACCACCCTGGGGAGAGGTAGATTTCCTCGGCACGGCAGCAGCTCCAGGGAAACTGTTCTCTCACGGGCCACTTGTCAAGGAACTCTGCCTCATTGCCCTCGTCTGAGCTGCACCTAGGGAAACCATCTGCTTCGCAGCCCTTCCAGGAACCCTTCGCCGAGGGCACCATACCTGCAGGAGACAGTCGGCTTGCGTTCCCGCTGCCACTGAAGTACAGTGCTTCCTCTTACACTGCAAGCCTTTGGTTGAGGCTATGGCCCGATAGAGGCTACCTAGAGGGTTCCTTGGATGAGGGAGTTGGCTACATACAGAACACCCTGGGAAGAAAAGTGGATTCAGGGCAGGAGCGAGTGCGTAGCTAGTGTCCCTGGGCACTTACTAGAAATGCCAAGGGAGTGGACTACGTGTTCACTGGAAGTGGGGGCCGGAGGGCAGAAGCCTTGACTTCCCATTTTGAAAGCTCCATTCGTGCTGCCTTGGAGCTACCTGAATAACACCGTTTCTGACGGGCCTCTAGGCGCGGGAGGCAGGGCTCGGGGAAGAGAGGGAATTTTTCTCTCAGTTCTCAGGGGGCTTCCGGAGCCGTGCTGGGAGCTCCTCCTGTCGGGCTGTAGGACTACAGGGAACGCCCACGAGAGGGCATGCCTCGAGAAAGCCTTTGAGTCGCCCTAATGGATCGGAGCATACAGCAAGCTCTTGGAGGTCTTAGTCACTGTAGTGCTTTATTTGAGCGGTGCTGCCCTTCTCAGGACCCCTAGGCGCTTTGGGCGTGCACCCTTTTCCCTGCGAAAAGCCCCTGCCCCTGTGAGCATGCTGTGCCACACCCAGGCCCCCAGGCCCTTCAGAGAGGGGACTACTGTGTTTGCCGAGGGAAGGACTACAACCAGCGCTTTTAAAGGGGACGGCTACGATTCCTCGGCACTCCAACAGCATCAGGAACGCGTTTCTAGCCGGTCCGCCGTGCCCTGGAAGTTTTGCACATGGACCTTCTCTCAGCTGCCCTGAGGAAATAGTCTGCTTAGAACGCCTTCTGGCACCTCCGTTGGAAAGCCGCTCTACTCACGGAGAAAGTCCGCTTGCATTGCAGCGGCAGCTAAAGCAGAGTTCTTCAGGCAACACATCGGTCGTTTGGAAGAGGCAGACGCTTACATGCGTAAAGGGCGCCTGCCTTGGTTGAGGCCGTTTGCTCCACTCAGAACACCCTGCGTAAACACGCTGATCCAGGGAAGGGCCCGTTGTGTACCTTGTGTGGTTTGAGCCTTGTTGAAGCCCCAGGTGACGTTTACCGCCTGTCGGGCTTCAGGTGCGGGCCTGAAGGCACAGGTGGAAAGTTCCCCCCGTAGGGCCTTGAATTACACGGAGAGGCACCCTCTCTGACGGGCCTCTCGTACACGGGAGGCATGGCTCTGGGAAGAAAATGAGTGCTCTCTCGTAAAACACGGTGCGTCCAGGGCCTGGTTGGGAGCTCATGCCGCTCTGCTCTACACCTACCTGGAGACCGAACGTCAGCCCCTGCCTCGAGCAAAGTCGCCCTATTTGCCCTGCTGAAGCGGAGGCATGCAGCACTTTCCAAGGGGCCTTCGTCGCGGCTCTGCTTTCTCTTCTTGCTAGTGCGCCGTTCAAGACACCCAGGGCCCTCCTGTTTGCACCCGATTCCGTGCAAGACCACTGAATACCGGGAGGCTCCCCTGGCCTGCTCAGCGGCATCCAGGCCGGCAGCCCTTCCCAGTCACTCTGTGTATGCCGAGTGTAGGGCAACGCCCTGCACACCACCCTGGGGAGAGGTAGATTTCCTCGGCACGGCAGCAGCTCCAGGGAAACTGTTCTCTCACGGGCCACTTGTCAAGGAACTCTGCCTCATTGCCCTCGTCTGAGCTGCACCTAGGGAAACCATCTGCTTCGCAGCCCTTCCAGGAACCCTTCGCCGAGGGCACCATACCTGCAGGAGACAGTCGGCTTGCGTTCCCGCTGCCACTGAAGTACAGTGCTTCCTCTTACACTGCAAGCCTTTGGTTGAGGCTATGGCCCGATAGAGGCTACCTAGAGGGTTCCTTGGATGAGGGAGTTGGCTACATACAGAACACCCTGGGAAGAAAAGTGGATTCAGGGCAGGAGCGAGTGCGTAGCTAGTGTCCCTGGGCACTTACTAGAAATGCCAAGGGAGTGGACTACGTGTTCACTGGAAGTGGGGGCCGGAGGGCAGAAGCCTTGACTTCCCATTTTGAAAGCTCCATTCGTGCTGCCTTGGAGCTACCTGAACAACACCGTTTCTGACGGGCCTCTAGGCGCGGGAGGCAGGGCTCGGGGAAGAGAGGGAATTTTTCTCTCAGTTCTCAGGGGGCTTCCGGAGCCGTGCTGG
Source organism: Mesoplodon mirus (assembly GCF_964341445.2). Lineage (NCBI taxonomy): Eukaryota > Metazoa > Chordata > Mammalia > Artiodactyla > Ziphiidae > Mesoplodon > Mesoplodon mirus. The sequence continues at coordinate 70,456 of NW_028294978.1, read as the reverse complement.
GAGCTCCTCCTGTCGGGCTGTAGGACTACAGGGAACGCCCACGAGAGGGCATGCCTCGAGAAAGCCTTTGAGTCGCCCTAATGGATCGGAGCATACAGCAAGCTCTTGGAGGTCTTAGTCACTGTAGTGCTTTATTTGAGCGGTGCTGCCCTTCTCAGGACCCCTAGGCGCTTTGGGCGTGCACCCTTTTCCCTGCGAAAAGCCCCTGCCCCTGTGAGCATGCTGTGCCACACCCAGGCCCCCAGGCCCTTCAGAGAGGGGACTACTGTGTTTGCCGAGGGAAGGACTACAACCAGCGCTTTTAAAGGGGACGGCTACGATTCCTCGGCACTCCAACAGCATCAGGAACGCGTTTCTAGCCGGTCCGCCGTGCCCTGGAAGTTTTGCACATGGACCTTCTCTCAGCTGCCCTGAGGAAATAGTCTGCTTAGAACGCCTTCTGGCACCTCCGTTGGAAAGCCGCTCTACTCACGGAGAAAGTCCGCTTGCATTGCAGCGGCAGCTAAAGCAGAGTTCTTCAGGCAACACATCGGTCGTTTGGAAGAGGCAGACGCTTACATGCGTAAAGGGCGCCTGCCTTGGTTGAGGCCGTTTGCTCCACTCAGAACACCCTGCGTAAACACGCTGATCCAGGGAAGGGCCCGTTGTGTACCTTGTGTGGTTTGAGCCTTGTTGAAGCCCCAGGTGACGTTTACCGCCTGTCGGGCTTCAGGTGCGGGCCTGAAGGCACAGGTGGAAAGTTCCCCCCGTAGGGCCTTGAATTACACGGAGAGGCACCCTCTCTGACGGGCCTCTCGTACACGGGAGGCATGGCTCTGGGAAGAAAATGAGTGCTCTCTCGTAAAACACGGTGCGTCCAGGGCCTGGTTGGGAGCTCATGCCGCTCTGCTCTACACCTACCTGGAGACCGAACGTCAGCCCCTGCCTCGAGCAAAGTCGCCCTATTTGCCCTGCTGAAGCGGAGGCATGCAGCACTTTCCAAGGGGCCTTCGTCGCGGCTCTGCTTTCTCTTCTTGCTAGTGCGCCGTTCAAGACACCCAGGGCCCTCCTGTTTGCACCCGATTCCGTGCAAGACCACTGAATACCGGGAGGCTCCCCTGGCCTGCTCAGCGGCATCCAGGCCGGCAGCCCTTCCCAGTCACTCTGTGTATGCCGAGTGTAGGGCAACGCCCTGCACACCACCCTGGGGAGAGGTAGATTTCCTCGGCACGGCAGCAGCTCCAGGGAAACTGTTCTCTCACGGGCCACTTGTCAAGGAACTCTGCCTCATTGCCCTCGTCTGAGCTGCACCTAGGGAAACCATCTGCTTCGCAGCCCTTCCAGGAACCCTTCGCCGAGGGCACCATACCTGCAGGAGACAGTCGGCTTGCGTTCCCGCTGCCACTGAAGTACAGTGCTTCCTCTTACACTGCAAGCCTTTGGTTGAGGCTATGGCCCGATAGAGGCTACCTAGAGGGTTCCTTGGATGAGGGAGTTGGCTACATACAGAACACCCTGGGAAGAAAAGTGGATTCAGGGCAGGAGCGAGTGCGTAGCTAGTGTCCCTGGGCACTTACTAGAAATGCCAAGGGAGTGGACTACGTGTTCACTGGAAGTGGGGGCCGGAGGGCAGAAGCCTTGACTTCCCATTTTGAAAGCTCCATTCGTGCTGCCTTGGAGCTACCTGAACAACACCGTTTCTGACGGGCCTCTAGGCGCGGGAGGCAGGGCTCGGGGAAGAGAGGGAATTTTTCTCTCAGTTCTCAGGGGGCTTCCGGAGCCGTGCTGGGAGCTCCTCCTGTCGGGCTGTAGGACTACAGGGAACGCCCACGAGAGGGCATGCCTCGAGAAAGCCTTTGAGTCGCCCTAATGGATCGGAGCATACAGCAAGCTCTTGGAGGTCTTAGTCACTGTAGTGCTTTATTTGAGCGGTGCTGCCCTTCTCAGGACCCCTAGGCGCTTTGGGCGTGCACCCTTTTCCCTGCGAAAAGCCCCTGCCCCTGTGAGCATGCTGTGCCACACCCAGGCCCCCAGGCCCTTCAGAGAGGGGACTACTGTGTTTGCCGAGGGAAGGACTACAACCAGCGCTTTTAAAGGGGACGGCTACGATTCCTCGGCACTCCAACAGCATCAGGAACGCGTTTCTAGCCGGTCCGCCGTGCCCTGGAAGTTTTGCACATGGACCTTCTCTCAGCTGCCCTGAGGAAATAGTCTGCTTAGAACGCCTTCTGGCACCTCCGTTGGAAAGCCGCTCTACTCACGGAGAAAGTCCGCTTGCATTGCAGCGGCAGCTAAAGCAGAGTTCTTCAGGCAACACATCGGTCGTTTGGAAGAGGCAGACGCTTACATGCGTAAAGGGCGCCTGCCTTGGTTGAGGCCGTTTGCTCCACTCAGAACACCCTGCGTAAACACGCTGATCCAGGGAAGGGCCCGTTGTGTACCTTGTGTGGTTTGAGCCTTGTTGAAGCCCCAGGTGACGTTTACCGCCTGTCGGGCTTCAGGTGCGGGCCTGAAGGCACAGGTGGAAAGTTCCCCCCGTAGGGCCTTGAATTACACGGAGAGGCACCCTCTCTGACGGGCCTCTCGTACACGGGAGGCATGGCTCTGGGAAGAAAATGAGTGCTCTCTCGTAAAACACGGTGCGTCCAGGGCCTGGTTGGGAGCTCATGCCGCTCTGCTCTACACCTACCTGGAGACCGAACGTCAGCCCCTGCCTCGAGCAAAGTCGCCCTATTTGCCCTGCTGAAGCGGAGGCATGCAGCACTTTCCAAGGGGCCTTCGTCGCGGCTCTGCTTTCTCTTCTTGCTAGTGCGCCGTTCAAGACACCCAGGGCCCTCCTGTTTGCACCCGATTCCGTGCAAGACCACTGAATACCGGGAGGCTCCCCTGGCCTGCTCAGCGGCATCCAGGCCGGCAGCCCTTCCCAGTCACTCTGTGTATGCCGAGTGTAGGGCAACGCCCTGCACACCACCCTGGGGAGAGGTAGATTTCCTCGGCACGGCAGCAGCTCCAGGGAAACTGTTCTCTCACGGGCCACTTGTCAAGGAACTCTGCCTCATTGCCCTCGTCTGAGCTGCACCTAGGGAAACCATCTGCTTCGCAGCCCTTCCAGGAACCCTTCGCCGAGGGCACCATACCTGCAGGAGACAGTCGGCTTGCGTTCCCGCTGCCACTGAAGTACAGTGCTTCCTCTTACACTGCAAGCCTTTGGTTGAGGCTATGGCCCGATAGAGGCTACCTAGAGGGTTCCTTGGATGAGGGAGTTGGCTACATACAGAACACCCTGGGAAGAAAAGTGGATTCAGGGCAGGAGCGAGTGCGTAGCTAGTGTCCCTGGGCACTTACTAGAAATGCCAAGGGAGTGGACTACGTGTTCACTGGAAGTGGGGGCCGGAGGGCAGAAGCCTTGACTTCCCATTTTGAAAGCTCCATTCGTGCTGCCTTGGAGCTACCTGAATAACACCGTTTCTGACGGGCCTCTAGGCGCGGGAGGCAGGGCTCGGGGAAGAGAGGGAATTTTTCTCTCAGTTCTCAGGGGGCTTCCGGAGCCGTGCTGGGAGCTCCTCCTGTCGGGCTGTAGGACTACAGGGAACGCCCACGAGAGGGCATGCCTCGAGAAAGCCTTTGAGTCGCCCTAATGGATCGGAGCATACAGCAAGCTCTTGGAGGTCTTAGTCACTGTAGTGCTTTATTTGAGCGGTGCTGCCCTTCTCAGGACCCCTAGGCGCTTTGGGCGTGCACCCTTTTCCCTGCGAAAAGCCCCTGCCCCTGTGAGCATGCTGTGCCACACCCAGGCCCCCAGGCCCTTCAGAGAGGGGACTACTGTGTTTGCCGAGGGAAGGACTACAACCAGCGCTTTTAAAGGGGACGGCTACGATTCCTCGGCACTCCAACAGCATCAGGAACGCGTTTCTAGCCGGTCCGCCGTGCCCTGGAAGTTTTGCACATGGACCTTCTCTCAGCTGCCCTGAGGAAATAGTCTGCTTAGAACGCCTTCTGGCACCTCCGTTGGAAAGCCGCTCTACTCACGGAGAAAGTCCGCTTGCATTGCAGCGGCAGCTAAAGCAGAGTTCTTCAGGCAACACATCGGTCGTTTGGAAGAGGCAGACGCTTACATGCGTAAAGGGCGCCTGCCTTGGTTGAGGCCGTTTGCTCCACTCAGAACACCCTGCGTAAACACGCTGATCCAGGGAAGGGCCCGTTGTGTACCTTGTGTGGTTTGAGCCTTGTTGAAGCCCCAGGTGACGTTTACCGCCTGTCGGGCTTCAGGTGCGGGCCTGAAGGCACAGGTGGAAAGTTCCCCCCGTAGGGCCTTGAATTACACGGAGAGGCACCCTCTCTGACGGGCCTCTCGTACACGGGAGGCATGGCTCTGGGAAGAAAATGAGTGCTCTCTCGTAAAACACGGTGCGTCCAGGGCCTGGTTGGGAGCTCATGCCGCTCTGCTCTACACCTACCTGGAGACCGAACGTCAGCCCCTGCCTCGAGCAAAGTCGCCCTATTTGCCCTGCTGAAGCGGAGGCATGCAGCACTTTCCAAGGGGCCTTCGTCGCGGCTCTGCTTTCTCTTCTTGCTAGTGCGCCGTTCAAGACACCCAGGGCCCTCCTGTTTGCACCCGATTCCGTGCAAGACCACTGAATACCGGGAGGCTCCCCTGGCCTGCTCAGCGGCATCCAGGCCGGCAGCCCTTCCCAGTCACTCTGTGTATGCCGAGTGTAGGGCAACGCCCTGCACACCACCCTGGGGAGAGGTAGATTTCCTCGGCACGGCAGCAGCTCCAGGGAAACTGTTCTCTCACGGGCCACTTGTCAAGGAACTCTGCCTCATTGCCCTCGTCTGAGCTGCACCTAGGGAAACCATCTGCTTCGCAGCCCTTCCAGGAACCCTTCGCCGAGGGCACCATACCTGCAGGAGACAGTCGGCTTGCGTTCCCGCTGCCACTGAAGTACAGTGCTTCCTCTTACACTGCAAGCCTTTGGTTGAGGCTATGGCCCGATAGAGGCTACCTAGAGGGTTCCTTGGATGAGGGAGTTGGCTACATACAGAACACCCTGGGAAGAAAAGTGGATTCAGGGCAGGAGCGAGTGCGTAGCTAGTGTCCCTGGGCACTTACTAGAAATGCCAAGGGAGTGGACTACGTGTTCACTGGAAGTGGGGGCCGGAGGGCAGAAGCCTTGACTTCCCATTTTGAAAGCTCCATTCGTGCTGCCTTGGAGCTACCTGAACAACACCGTTTCTGACGGGCCTCTAGGCGCGGGAGGCAGGGCTCGGGGAAGAGAGGGAATTTTTCTCTCAGTTCTCAGGGGGCTTCCGGAGCCGTGCTGGGAGCTCCTCCTGTCGGGCTGTAGGACTACAGGGAACGCCCACGAGAGGGCATGCCTCGAGAAAGCCTTTGAGTCGCCCTAATGGATCGGAGCATACAGCAAGCTCTTGGAGGTCTTAGTCACTGTAGTGCTTTATTTGAGCGGTGCTGCCCTTCTCAGGACCCCTAGGCGCTTTGGGCGTGCACCCTTTTCCCTGCGAAAAGCCCCTGCCCCTGTGAGCATGCTGTGCCACACCCAGGCCCCCAGGCCCTTCAGAGAGGGGACTACTGTGTTTGCCGAGGGAAGGACTACAACCAGCGCTTTTAAAGGGGACGGCTACGATTCCTCGGCACTCCAACAGCATCAGGAACGCGTTTCTAGCCGGTCCGCCGTGCCCTGGAAGTTTTGCACATGGACCTTCTCTCAGCTGCCCTGAGGAAATAGTCTGCTTAGAACGCCTTCTGGCACCTCCGTTGGAAAGCCGCTCTACTCACGGAGAAAGTCCGCTTGCATTGCAGCGGCAGCTAAAGCAGAGTTCTTCAGGCAACACATCGGTCGTTTGGAAGAGGCAGACGCTTACATGCGTAAAGGGCGCCTGCCTTGGTTGAGGCCGTTTGCTCCACTCAGAACACCCTGCGTAAACACGCTGATCCAGGGAAGGGCCCGTTGTGTACCTTGTGTGGTTTGAGCCTTGTTGAAGCCCCAGGTGACGTTTACCGCCTGTCGGGCTTCAGGTGCGGGCCTGAAGGCACAGGTGGAAAGTTCCCCCCGTAGGGCCTTGAATTACACGGAGAGGCACCCTCTCTGACGGGCCTCTCGTACACGGGAGGCATGGCTCTGGGAAGAAAATGAGTGCTCTCTCGTAAAACACGGTGCGTCCAGGGCCTGGTTGGGAGCTCATGCCGCTCTGCTCTACACCTACCTGGAGACCGAACGTCAGCCCCTGCCTCGAGCAAAGTCGCCCTATTTGCCCTGCTGAAGCGGAGGCATGCAGCACTTTCCAAGGGGCCTTCGTCGCGGCTCTGCTTTCTCTTCTTGCTAGTGCGCCGTTCAAGACACCCAGGGCCCTCCTGTTTGCACCCGATTCCGTGCAAGACCACTGAATACCGGGAGGCTCCCCTGGCCTGCTCAGCGGCATCCAGGCCGGCAGCCCTTCCCAGTCACTCTGTGTATGCCGAGTGTAGGGCAACGCCCTGCACACCACCCTGGGGAGAGGTAGATTTCCTCGGCACGGCAGCAGCTCCAGGGAAACTGTTCTCTCACGGGCCACTTGTCAAGGAACTCTGCCTCATTGCCCTCGTCTGAGCTGCACCTAGGGAAACCATCTGCTTCGCAGCCCTTCCAGGAACCCTTCGCCGAGGGCACCATACCTGCAGGAGACAGTCGGCTTGCGTTCCCGCTGCCACTGAAGTACAGTGCTTCCTCTTACACTGCAAGCCTTTGGTTGAGGCTATGGCCCGATAGAGGCTACCTAGAGGGTTCCTTGGATGAGGGAGTTGGCTACATACAGAACACCCTGGGAAGAAAAGTGGATTCAGGGCAGGAGCGAGTGCGTAGCTAGTGTCCCTGGGCACTTACTAGAAATGCCAAGGGAGTGGACTACGTGTTCACTGGAAGTGGGGGCCGGAGGGCAGAAGCCTTGACTTCCCATTTTGAAAGCTCCATTCGTGCTGCCTTGGAGCTACCTGAATAACACCGTTTCTGACGGGCCTCTAGGCGCGGGAGGCAGGGCTCGGGGAAGAGAGGGAATTTTTCTCTCAGTTCTCAGGGGGCTTCCGGAGCCGTGCTGGGAGCTCCTCCTGTCGGGCTGTAGGACTACAGGGAACGCCCACGAGAGGGCATGCCTCGAGAAAGCCTTTGAGTCGCCCTAATGGATCGGAGCATACAGCAAGCTCTTGGAGGTCTTAGTCACTGTAGTGCTTTATTTGAGCGGTGCTGCCCTTCTCAGGACCCCTAGGCGCTTTGGGCGTGCACCCTTTTCCCTGCGAAAAGCCCCTGCCCCTGTGAGCATGCTGTGCCACACCCAGGCCCCCAGGCCCTTCAGAGAGGGGACTACTGTGTTTGCCGAGGGAAGGACTACAACCAGCGCTTTTAAAGGGGACGGCTACGATTCCTCGGCACTCCAACAGCATCAGGAACGCGTTTCTAGCCGGTCCGCCGTGCCCTGGAAGTTTTGCACATGGACCTTCTCTCAGCTGCCCTGAGGAAATAGTCTGCTTAGAACGCCTTCTGGCACCTCCGTTGGAAAGCCGCTCTACTCACGGAGAAAGTCCGCTTGCATTGCAGCGGCAGCTAAAGCAGAGTTCTTCAGGCAACACATCGGTCGTTTGGAAGAGGCAGACGCTTACATGCGTAAAGGGCGCCTGCCTTGGTTGAGGCCGTTTGCTCCACTCAGAACACCCTGCGTAAACACGCTGATCCAGGGAAGGGCCCGTTGTGTACCTTGTGTGGTTTGAGCCTTGTTGAAGCCCCAGGTGACGTTTACCGCCTGTCGGGCTTCAGGTGCGGGCCTGAAGGCACAGGTGGAAAGTTCCCCCCGTAGGGCCTTGAATTACACGGAGAGGCACCCTCTCTGACGGGCCTCTCGTACACGGGAGGCATGGCTCTGGGAAGAAAATGAGTGCTCTCTCGTAAAACACGGTGCGTCCAGGGCCTGGTTGGGAGCTCATGCCGCTCTGCTCTACACCTACCTGGAGACCGAACGTCAGCCCCTGCCTCGAGCAAAGTCGCCCTATTTGCCCTGCTGAAGCGGAGGCATGCAGCACTTTCCAAGGGGCCTTCGTCGCGGCTCTGCTTTCTCTTCTTGCTAGTGCGCCGTTCAAGACACCCAGGGCCCTCCTGTTTGCACCCGATTCCGTGCAAGACCACTGAATACCGGGAGGCTCCCCTGGCCTGCTCAGCGGCATCCAGGCCGGCAGCCCTTCCCAGTCACTCTGTGTATGCCGAGTGTAGGGCAACGCCCTGCACACCACCCTGGGGCGAGGTAGATTTCCTCGGCACGGCAGCAGCTCCAGGGAAACTGTTCTCTCACGGGCCACTTGTCAAGGAACTCTGCCTCATTGCCCTCGTCTGAGCTGCACCTAGGGAAACCATCTGCTTCGCAGCCCTTCCAGGAACCCTTCGCCGAGGGCACCATACCTGCAGGAGACAGTCGGCTTGCGTTCCCGCTGCCACTGAAGTACAGTGCTTCCTCTTACACTGCAAGCCTTTGGTTGAGGCTATGGCCCGATAGAGGCTACCTAGAGGGTTCCTTGGATGAGGGAGTTGGCTACATACAGAACACCCTGGGAAGAAAAGTGGATTCAGGGCAGGAGCGAGTGCGTAGCTAGTGTCCCTGGGCACTTACTAGAAATGCCAAGGGAGTGGACTACGTGTTCACTGGAAGTGGGGGCCGGAGGGCAGAAGCCTTGACTTCCCATTTTGAAAGCTCCATTCGTGCTGCCTTGGAGCTACCTGAATAACACCGTTTCTGACGGGCCTCTAGGCGCGGGAGGCAGGGCTCGGGGAAGAGAGGGAATTTTTCTCTCAGTTCTCAGGGGGCTTCCGGAGCCGTGCTGGGAGCTCCTCCTGTCGGGCTGTAGGACTACAGGGAACGCCCACGAGAGGGCATGCCTCGAGAAAGCCTTTGAGTCGCCCTAATGGATCGGAGCATACAGCAAGCTCTTGGAGGTCTTAGTCACTGTAGTGCTTTATTTGAGCGGTGCTGCCCTTCTCAGGACCCCTAGGCGCTTTGGGCGTGCACCCTTTTCCCTGCGAAAAGCCCCTGCCCCTGTGAGCATGCTGTGCCACACCCAGGCCCCCAGGCCCTTCAGAGAGGGGACTACTGTGTTTGCCGAGGGAAGGACTACAACCAGCGCTTTTAAAGGGGACGGCTACGATTCCTCGGCACTCCAACAGCATCAGGAACGCGTTTCTAGCCGGTCCGCCGTGCCCTGGAAGTTTTGCACATGGACCTTCTCTCAGCTGCCCTGAGGAAATAGTCTGCTTAGAACGCCTTCTGGCACCTCCGTTGGAAAGCCGCTCTACTCACGGAGAAAGTCCGCTTGCATTGCAGCGGCAGCTAAAGCAGAGTTCTTCAGGCAACACATCGGTCGTTTGGAAGAGGCAGACGCTTACATGCGTAAAGGGCGCCTGCCTTGGTTGAGGCCGTTTGCTCCACTCAGAACACCCTGCGTAAACACGCTGATCCAGGGAAGGGCCCGTTGTGTACCTTGTGTGGTTTGAGCCTTGTTGAAGCCCCAGGTGACGTTTACCGCCTGTCGGGCTTCAGGTGCGGGCCTGAAGGCACAGGTGGAAAGTTCCCCCCGTAGGGCCTTGAATTACACGGAGAGGCACCCTCTCTGACGGGCCTCTCGTACACGGGAGGCATGGCTCTGGGAAGAAAATGAGTGCTCTCTCGTAAAACACGGTGCGTCCAGGGCCTGGTTGGGAGCTCATGCCGCTCTGCTCTACACCTACCTGGAGACCGAACGTCAGCCCCTGCCTCGAGCAAAGTCGCCCTATTTGCCCTGCTGAAGCGGAGGCATGCAGCACTTTCCAAGGGGCCTTCGTCGCGGCTCTGCTTTCTCTTCTTGCTAGTGCGCCGTTCAAGACACCCAGGGCCCTCCTGTTTGCACCCGATTCCGTGCAAGACCACTGAATACCGGGAGGCTCCCCTGGCCTGCTCAGCGGCATCCAGGCCGGCAGCCCTTCCCAGTCACTCTGTGTATGCCGAGTGTAGGGCAACGCCCTGCACACCACCCTGGGGCGAGGTAGATTTCCTCGGCACGGCAGCAGCTCCAGGGAAACTGTTCTCTCACGGGCCACTTGTCAAGGAACTCTGCCTCATTGCCCTCGTCTGAGCTGCACCTAGGGAAACCATCTGCTTCGCAGCCCTTCCAGGAACCCTTCGCCGAGGGCACCATACCTGCAGGAGACAGTCGGCTTGCGTTCCCGCTGCCACTGAAGTACAGTGCTTCCTCTTACACTGCAAGCCTTTGGTTGAGGCTATGGCCTGATAGAGGCTACCTAGAGGGTTCCTTGGATGAGGGAGTTGGCTACATACAGAACACCCTGGGAAGAAAAGTGGATTCAGGGCAGGAGCGAGTGCGTAGCTAGTGTCCCTGGGCACTTACTAGAAATGCCAAGGGAGTGGACTACGTGTTCACTGGAAGTGGGGGCCGGAGGGCAGAAGCCTTGACTTCCCATTTTGAAAGCTCCATTCGTGCTGCCTTGGAGCTACCTGAATAACACCGTTTCTGACGGGCCTCTAGGCGCGGGAGGCAGGGCTCGGGGAAGAGAGGGAATTTTTCTCTCAGTTCTCAGGGGGCTTCCGGAGCCGTGCTGGGAGCTCCTCCTGTCGGGCTGTAGGACTACAGGGAACGCCCACGAGAGGGCATGCCTCGAGAAAGCCTTTGAGTCGCCCTAATGGATCGGAGCATACAGCAAGCTCTTGGAGGTCTTAGTCACTGTAGTGCTTTATTTGAGCGGTGCTGCCCTTCTCAGGACCCCTAGGCGCTTTGGGCGTGCACCCTTTTCCCTGCGAAAAGCCCCTGCCCCTGTGAGCATGCTGTGCCACACCCAGGCCCCCAGGCCCTTCAGAGAGGGGACTACTGTGTTTGCCGAGGGAAGGACTACAACCAGCGCTTTTAAAGGGGACGGCTACGATTCCTCGGCACTCCAACAGCATCAGGAACGCGTTTCTAGCCGGTCCGCCGTGCCCTGGAAGTTTTGCACATGGACCTTCTCTCAGCTGCCCTGAGGAAATAGTCTGCTTAGAACGCCTTCTGGCACCTCCGTTGGAAAGCCGCTCTACTCACGGAGAAAGTCCGCTTGCATTGCAGCGGCAGCTAAAGCAGAGTTCTTCAGGCAACACATCGGTCGTTTGGAAGAGGCAGACGCTTACATGCGTAAAGGGCGCCTGCCTTGGTTGAGGCCGTTTGCTCCACTCAGAACACCCTGCGTAAACACGCTGATCCAGGGAAGGGCCCGTTGTGTACCTTGTGTGGTTTGAGCCTTGTTGAAGCCCCAGGTGACGTTTACCGCCTGTCGGGCTTCAGGTGCGGGCCTGAAGGCACAGGTGGAAAGTTCCCCCCGTAGGGCCTTGAATTACACGGAGAGGCACCCTCTCTGACGGGCCTCTCGTACACGGGAGGCATGGCTCTGGGAAGAAAATGAGTGCTCTCTCGTAAAACACGGTGCGTCCAGGGCCTGGTTGGGAGCTCATGCCGCTCTGCTCTACACCTACCTGGAGACCGAACGTCAGCCCCTGCCTCGAGCAAAGTCGCCCTATTTGCCCTGCTGAAGCGGAGGCATGCAGCACTTTCCAAGGGGCCTTCGTCGCGGCTCTGCTTTCTCTTCTTGCTAGTGCGCCGTTCAAGACACCCAGGGCCCTCCTGTTTGCACCCGATTCCGTGCAAGACCACTGAATACCGGGAGGCTCCCCTGGCCTGCTCAGCGGCATCCAGGCCGGCAGCCCTTCCCAGTCACTCTGTGTATGCCGAGTGTAGGGCAACGCCCTGCACACCACCCTGGGGAGAGGTAGATTTCCTCGGCACGGCAGCAGCTCCAGGGAAACTGTTCTCTCACGGGCCACTTGTCAAGGAACTCTGCCTCATTGCCCTCGTCTGAGCTGCACCTAGGGAAACCATCTGCTTCGCAGCCCTTCCAGGAACCCTTCGCCGAGGGCACCATACCTGCAGGAGACAGTCGGCTTGCGTTCCCGCTGCCACTGAAGTACAGTGCTTCCTCTTACACTGCAAGCCTTTGGTTGAGGCTATGGCCCGATAGAGGCTACCTAGAGGGTTCCTTGGATGAGGGAGTTGGCTACATACAGAACACCCTGGGAAGAAAAGTGGATTCAGGGCAGGAGCGAGTGCGTAGCTAGTGTCCCTGGGCACTTACTAGAAATGCCAAGGGAGTGGACTACGTGTTCACTGGAAGTGGGGGCCGGAGGGCAGAAGCCTTGACTTCCCATTTTGAAAGCTCCATTCGTGCTGCCTTGGAGCTACCTGAACAACACCGTTTCTGACGGGCCTCTAGGCGCGGGAGGCAGGGCTCGGGGAAGAGAGGGAATTTTTCTCTCAGTTCTCAGGGGGCTTCCGGAGCCGTGCTGGGAGCTCCTCCTGTCGGGCTGTAGGACTACAGGGAACGCCCACGAGAGGGCATGCCTCGAGAAAGCCTTTGAGTCGCCCTAATGGATCGGAGCATACAGCAAGCTCCTGGAGGTCTTAGTCACTGTAGTGCTTTATTTGAGCGGTGCTGCCCTTCTCAGGACCCCTAGGCGCTTTGGGCGTGCACCCTTTTCCCTGCGAAAAGCCCCTGCCCCTGTGAGCATGCTGTGCCACACCCAGGCCCCCAGGCCCTTCAGAGAGGGGACTACTGTGTTTGCCGAGGGAAGGACTACAACCAGCGCTTTTAAAGGGGACGGCTACGATTCCTCGGCACTCCAACAGCATCAGGAACGCGTTTCTAGCCGGTCCGCCGTGCCCTGGAAGTTTTGCACATGGACCTTCTCTCAGCTGCCCTGAGGAAATAGTCTGCTTAGAACGCCTTCTGGCACCTCCGTTGGAAAGCCGCTCTACTCACGGAGAAAGTCCGCTTGCATTGCAGCGGCAGCTAAAGCAGAGTTCTTCAGGCAACACATCGGTCGTTTGGAAGAGGCAGACGCTTACATGCGTAAAGGGCGCCTGCCTTGGTTGAGGCCGTTTGCTCCACTCAGAACACCCTGCGTAAACACGCTGATCCAGGGAAGGGCCCGTTGTGTACCTTGTGTGGTTTGAGCCTTGTTGAAGCCCCAGGTGACGTTTACCGCCTGTCGGGCTTCAGGTGCGGGCCTGAAGGCACAGGTGGAAAGTTCCCCCCGTAGGGCCTTGAATTACACGGAGAGGCACCCTCTCTGACGGGCCTCTCGTACACGGGAGGCATGGCTCTGGGAAGAAAATGAGTGCTCTCTCGTAAAACACGGTGCGTCCAGGGCCTGGTTGGGAGCTCATGCCGCTCTGCTCTACACCTACCTGGAGACCGAACGTCAGCCCCTGCCTCGAGCAAAGTCGCCCTATTTGCCCTGCTGAAGCGGAGGCATGCAGCACTTTCCAAGGGGCCTTCGTCGCGGCTCTGCTTTCTCTTCTTGCTAGTGCGCCGTTCAAGACACCCAGGGCCCTCCTGTTTGCACCCGATTCCGTGCAAGACCACTGAATACCGGGAGGCTCCCCTGGCCTGCTCAGCGGCATCCAGGCCGGCAGCCCTTCCCAGTCACTCTGTGTATGCCGAGTGTAGGGCAACGCCCTGCACACCACCCTGGGGAGAGGTAGATTTCCTCGGCACGGCAGCAGCTCCAGGGAAACTGTTCTCTCACGGGCCACTTGTCAAGGAACTCTGCCTCATTGCCCTCGTCTGAGCTGCACCTAGGGAAACCATCTGCTTCGCAGCCCTTCCAGGAACCCTTCGCCGAGGGCACCATACCTGCAGGAGACAGTCGGCTTGCGTTCCCGCTGCCACTGAAGTACAGTGCTTCCTCTTACACTGCAAGCCTTTGGTTGAGGCTATGGCCCGATAGAGGCTACCTAGAGGGTTCCTTGGATGAGGGAGTTGGCTACATACAGAACACCCTGGGAAGAAAAGTGGATTCAGGGCAGGAGCGAGTGCGTAGCTAGTGTCCCTGGGCACTTACTAGAAATGCCAAGGGAGTGGACTACGTGTTCACTGGAAGTGGGGGCCGGAGGGCAGAAGCCTTGACTTCCCATTTTGAAAGCTCCATTCGTGCTGCCTTGGAGCTACCTGAACAACACCGTTTCTGACGGGCCTCTAGGCGCGGGAGGCAGGGCTCGGGGAAGAGAGGGAATTTTTCTCTCAGTTCTCAGGGGGCTTCCGGAGCCGTGCTGGGAGCTCCTCCTGTCGGGCTGTAGGACTACAGGGAACGCCCACGAGAGGGCATGCCTCGAGAAAGCCTTTGAGTCGCCCTAATGGATCGGAGCATACAGCAAGCTCCTGGAGGTCTTAGTCACTGTAGTGCTTTATTTGAGCGGTGCTGCCCTTCTCAGGACCCCTAGGCGCTTTGGGCGTGCACCCTTTTCCCTGCGAAAAGCCCCTGCCCCTGTGAGCATGCTGTGCCACACCCAGGCCCCCAGGCCCTTCAGAGAGGGGACTACTGTGTTTGCCGAGGGAAGGACTACAACCAGCGCTTTTAAAGGGGACGGCTACGATTCCTCGGCACTCCAACAGCATCAGGAACGCGTTTCTAGCCGGTCCGCCGTGCCCTGGAAGTTTTGCACATGGACCTTCTCTCAGCTGCCCTGAGGAAATAGTCTGCTTAGAACGCCTTCTGGCACCTCCGTTGGAAAGCCGCTCTACTCACGGAGAAAGTCCGCTTGCATTGCAGCGGCAGCTAAAGCAGAGTTCTTCAGGCAACACATCGGTCGTTTGGAAGAGGCAGACGCTTACATGCGTAAAGGGCGCCTGCCTTGGTTGAGGCCGTTTGCTCCACTCAGAACACCCTGCGTAAACACGCTGATCCAGGGAAGGGCCCGTTGTGTACCTTGTGTGGTTTGAGCCTTGTTGAAGCCCCAGGTGACGTTTACCGCCTGTCGGGCTTCAGGTGCGGGCCTGAAGGCACAGGTGGAAAGTTCCCCCCGTAGGGCCTTGAATTACACGGAGAGGCACCCTCTCTGACGGGCCTCTCGTACACGGGAGGCATGGCTCTGGGAAGAAAATGAGTGCTCTCTCGTAAAACACGGTGCGTCCAGGGCCTGGTTGGGAGCTCATGCCGCTCTGCTCTACACCTACCTGGAGACCGAACGTCAGCCCCTGCCTCGAGCAAAGTCGCCCTATTTGCCCTGCTGAAGCGGAGGCATGCAGCACTTTCCAAGGGGCCTTCGTCGCGGCTCTGCTTTCTCTTCTTGCTAGTGCGCCGTTCAAGACACCCAGGGCCCTCCTGTTTGCACCCGATTCCGTGCAAGACCACTGAATACCGGGAGGCTCCCCTGGCCTGCTCAGCGGCATCCAGGCCGGCAGCCCTTCCCAGTCACTCTGTGTATGCCGAGTGTAGGGCAACGCCCTGCACACCACCCTGGGGAGAGGTAGATTTCCTCGGCACGGCAGCAGCTCCAGGGAAACTGTTCTCTCACGGGCCACTTGTCAAGGAACTCTGCCTCATTGCCCTCGTCTGAGCTGCACCTAGGGAAACCATCTGCTTCGCAGCCCTTCCAGGAACCCTTCGCCGAGGGCACCATACCTGCAGGAGACAGTCGGCTTGCGTTCCCGCTGCCACTGAAGTACAGTGCTTCCTCTTACACTGCAAGCCTTTGGTTGAGGCTATGGCCCGATAGAGGCTACCTAGAGGGTTCCTTGGATGAGGGAGTTGGCTACATACAGAACACCCTGGGAAGAAAAGTGGATTCAGGGCAGGAGCGAGTGCGTAGCTAGTGTCCCTGGGCACTTACTAGAAATGCCAAGGGAGTGGACTACGTGTTCACTGGAAGTGGGGGCCGGAGGGCAGAAGCCTTGACTTCCCATTTTGAAAGCTCCATTCGTGCTGCCTTGGAGCTACCTGAACAACACCGTTTCTGACGGGCCTCTAGGCGCGGGAGGCAGGGCTCGGGGAAGAGAGGGAATTTTTCTCTCAGTTCTCAGGGGGCTTCCGGAGCCGTGCTGGGAGCTCCTCCTGTCGGGCTGTAGGACTACAGGGAACGCCCACGAGAGGGCATGCCTCGAGAAAGCCTTTGAGTCGCCCTAATGGATCGGAGCATACAGCAAGCTCCTGGAGGTCTTAGTCACTGTAGTGCTTTATTTGAGCGGTGCTGCCCTTCTCAGGACCCCTAGGCGCTTTGGGCGTGCACCCTTTTCCCTGCGAAAAGCCCCTGCCCCTGTGAGCATGCTGTGCCACACCCAGGCCCCCAGGCCCTTCAGAGAGGGGACTACTGTGTTTGCCGAGGGAAGGACTACAACCAGCGCTTTTAAAGGGGACGGCTACGATTCCTCGGCACTCCAACAGCATCAGGAACGCGTTTCTAGCCGGTCCGCCGTGCCCTGGAAGTTTTGCACATGGACCTTCTCTCAGCTGCCCTGAGGAAATAGTCTGCTTAGAACGCCTTCTGGCACCTCCGTTGGAAAGCCGCTCTACTCACGGAGAAAGTCCGCTTGCATTGCAGCGGCAGCTAAAGCAGAGTTCTTCAGGCAACACATCGGTCGTTTGGAAGAGGCAGACGCTTACATGCGTAAAGGGCGCCTGCCTTGGTTGAGGCCGTTTGCTCCACTCAGAACACCCTGCGTAAACACGCTGATCCAGGGAAGGGCCCGTTGTGTACCTTGTGTGGTTTGAGCCTTGTTGAAGCCCCAGGTGACGTTTACCGCCTGTCGGGCTTCAGGTGCGGGCCTGAAGGCACAGGTGGAAAGTTCCCCCCGTAGGGCCTTGAATTACACGGAGAGGCACCCTCTCTGACGGGCCTCTCGTACACGGGAGGCATGGCTCTGGGAAGAAAATGAGTGCTCTCTCGTAAAACACGGTGCGTCCAGGGCCTGGTTGGGAGCTCATGCCGCTCTGCTCTACACCTACCTGGAGACCGAACGTCAGCCCCTGCCTCGAGCAAAGTCGCCCTATTTGCCCTGCTGAAGCGGAGGCATGCAGCACTTTCCAAGGGGCCTTCGTCGCGGCTCTGCTTTCTCTTCTTGCTAGTGCGCCGTTCAAGACACCCAGGGCCCTCCTGTTTGCACCCGATTCCGTGCAAGACCACTGAATACCGGGAGGCTCCCCTGGCCTGCTCAGCGGCATCCAGGCCGGCAGCCCTTCCCAGTCACTCTGTGTATGCCGAGTGTAGGGCAACGCCCTGCACACCACCCTGGGGAGAGGTAGATTTCCTCGGCACGGCAGCAGCTCCAGGGAAACTGTTCTCTCACGGGCCACTTGTCAAGGAACTCTGCCTCATTGCCCTCGTCTGAGCTGCACCTAGGGAAACCATCTGCTTCGCAGCCCTTCCAGGAACCCTTCGCCGAGGGCACCATACCTGCAGGAGACAGTCGGCTTGCGTTCCCGCTGCCACTGAAGTACAGTGCTTCCTCTTACACTGCAAGCCTTTGGTTGAGGCTATGGCCCGATAGAGGCTACCTAGAGGGTTCCTTGGATGAGGGAGTTGGCTACATACAGAACACCCTGGGAAGAAAAGTGGATTCAGGGCAGGAGCGAGTGCGTAGCTAGTGTCCCTGGGCACTTACTAGAAATGCCAAGGGAGTGGACTACGTGTTCACTGGAAGTGGGGGCCGGAGGGCAGAAGCCTTGACTTCCCATTTTGAAAGCTCCATTCGTGCTGCCTTGGAGCTACCTGAACAACACCGTTTCTGACGGGCCTCTAGGCGCGGGAGGCAGGGCTCGGGGAAGAGAGGGAATTTTTCTCTCAGTTCTCAGGGGGCTTCCGGAGCCGTGCTGGGAGCTCCTCCTGTCGGGCTGTAGGACTACAGGGAACGCCCACGAGAGGGCATGCCTCGAGAAAGCCTTTGAGTCGCCCTAATGGATCGGAGCATACAGCAAGCTCTTGGAGGTCTTAGTCACTGTAGTGCTTTATTTGAGCGGTGCTGCCCTTCTCAGGACCCCTAGGCGCTTTGGGCGTGCACCCTTTTCCCTGCGAAAAGCCCCTGCCCCTGTGAGCATGCTGTGCCACACCCAGGCCCCCAGGCCCTTCAGAGAGGGGACTACTGTGTTTGCCGAGGGAAGGACTACAACCAGCGCTTTTAAAGGGGACGGCTACGATTCCTCGGCACTCCAACAGCATCAGGAACGCGTTTCTAGCCGGTCCGCCGTGCCCTGGAAGTTTTGCACATGGACCTTCTCTCAGCTGCCCTGAGGAAATAGTCTGCTTAGAACGCCTTCTGGCACCTCCGTTGGAAAGCCGCTCTACTCACGGAGAAAGTCCGCTTGCATTGCAGCGGCAGCTAAAGCAGAGTTCTTCAGGCAACACATCGGTCGTTTGGAAGAGGCAGACGCTTACATGCGTAAAGGGCGCCTGCCTTGGTTGAGGCCGTTTGCTCCACTCAGAACACCCTGCGTAAACACGCTGATCCAGGGAAGGGCCCGTTGTGTACCTTGTGTGGTTTGAGCCTTGTTGAAGCCCCAGGTGACGTTTACCGCCTGTCGGGCTTCAGGTGCGGGCCTGAAGGCACAGGTGGAAAGTTCCCCCCGTAGGGCCTTGAATTACACGGAGAGGCACCCTCTCTGACGGGCCTCTCGTACACGGGAGGCATGGCTCTGGGAAGAAAATGAGTGCTCTCTCGTAAAACACGGTGCGTCCAGGGCCTGGTTGGGAGCTCATGCCGCTCTGCTCTACACCTACCTGGAGACCGAACGTCAGCCCCTGCCTCGAGCAAAGTCGCCCTATTTGCCCTGCTGAAGCGGAGGCATGCAGCACTTTCCAAGGGGCCTTCGTCGCGGCTCTGCTTTCTCTTCTTGCTAGTGCGCCGTTCAAGACACCCAGGGCCCTCCTGTTTGCACCCGATTCCGTGCAAGACCACTGAATACCGGGAGGCTCCCCTGGCCTGCTCAGCGGCATCCAGGCCGGCAGCCCTTCCCAGTCACTCTGTGTATGCCGAGTGTAGGGCAACGCCCTGCACACCACCCTGGGGAGAGGTAGATTTCCTCGGCACGGCAGCAGCTCCAGGGAAACTGTTCTCTCACGGGCCACTTGTCAAGGAACTCTGCCTCATTGCCCTCGTCTGAGCTGCACCTAGGGAAACCATCTGCTTCGCAGCCCTTCCAGGAACCCTTCGCCGAGGGCACCATACCTGCAGGAGACAGTCGGCTTGCGTTCCCGCTGCCACTGAAGTACAGTGCTTCCTCTTACACTGCAAGCCTTTGGTTGAGGCTATGGCCCGATAGAGGCTACCTAGAGGGTTCCTTGGATGAGGGAGTTGGCTACATACAGAACACCCTGGGAAGAAAAGTGGATTCAGGGCAGGAGCGAGTGCGTAGCTAGTGTCCCTGGGCACTTACTAGAAATGCCAAGGGAGTGGACTACGTGTTCACTGGAAGTGGGGGCCGGAGGGCAGAAGCCTTGACTTCCCATTTTGAAAGCTCCATTCGTGCTGCCTTGGAGCTACCTGAATAACACCGTTTCTGACGGGCCTCTAGGCGCGGGAGGCAGGGCTCGGGGAAGAGAGGGAATTTTTCTCTCAGTTCTCAGGGGGCTTCCGGAGCCGTGCTGGGAGCTCCTCCTGTCGGGCTGTAGGACTACAGGGAACGCCCACGAGAGGGCATGCCTCGAGAAAGCCTTTGAGTCGCCCTAATGGATCGGAGCATACAGCAAGCTCTTGGAGGTCTTAGTCACTGTAGTGCTTTATTTGAGCGGTGCTGCCCTTCTCAGGACCCCTAGGCGCTTTGGGCGTGCACCCTTTTCCCTGCGAAAAGCCCCTGCCCCTGTGAGCATGCTGTGCCACACCCAGGCCCCCAGGCCCTTCAGAGAGGGGACTACTGTGTTTGCCGAGGGAAGGACTACAACCAGCGCTTTTAAAGGGGACGGCTACGATTCCTCGGCACTCCAACAGCATCAGGAACGCGTTTCTAGCCGGTCCGCCGTGCCCTGGAAGTTTTGCACATGGACCTTCTCTCAGCTGCCCTGAGGAAATAGTCTGCTTAGAACGCCTTCTGGCACCTCCGTTGGAAAGCCGCTCTACTCACGGAGAAAGTCCGCTTGCATTGCAGCGGCAGCTAAAGCAGAGTTCTTCAGGCAACACATCGGTCGTTTGGAAGAGGCAGACGCTTACATGCGTAAAGGGCGCCTGCCTTGGTTGAGGCCGTTTGCTCCACTCAGAACACCCTGCGTAAACACGCTGATCCAGGGAAGGGCCCGTTGTGTACCTTGTGTGGTTTGAGCCTTGTTGAAGCCCCAGGTGACGTTTACCGCCTGTCGGGCTTCAGGTGCGGGCCTGAAGGCACAGGTGGAAAGTTCCCCCCGTAGGGCCTTGAATTACACGGAGAGGCACCCTCTCTGACGGGCCTCTCGTACACGGGAGGCATGGCTCTGGGAAGAAAATGAGTGCTCTCTCGTAAAACACGGTGCGTCCAGGGCCTGGTTGGGAGCTCATGCCGCTCTGCTCTACACCTACCTGGAGACCGAACGTCAGCCCCTGCCTCGAGCAAAGTCGCCCTATTTGCCCTGCTGAAGCGGAGGCATGCAGCACTTTCCAAGGGGCCTTCGTCGCGGCTCTGCTTTCTCTTCTTGCTAGTGCGCCGTTCAAGACACCCAGGGCCCTCCTGTTTGCACCCGATTCCGTGCAAGACCACTGAATACCGGGAGGCTCCCCTGGCCTGCTCAGCGGCATCCAGGCCGGCAGCCCTTCCCAGTCACTCTGTGTATGCCGAGTGTAGGGCAACGCCCTGCACACCACCCTGGGGCGAGGTAGATTTCCTCGGCACGGCAGCAGCTCCAGGGAAACTGTTCTCTCACGGGCCACTTGTCAAGGAACTCTGCCTCATTGCCCTCGTCTGAGCTGCACCTAGGGAAACCATCTGCTTCGCAGCCCTTCCAGGAACCCTTCGCCGAGGGCACCATACCTGCAGGAGACAGTCGGCTTGCGTTCCCGCTGCCACTGAAGTACAGTGCTTCCTCTTACACTGCAAGCCTTTGGTTGAGGCTATGGCCCGATAGAGGCTACCTAGAGGGTTCCTTGGATGAGGGAGTTGGCTACATACAGAACACCCTGGGAAGAAAAGTGGATTCAGGGCAGGAGCGAGTGCGTAGCTAGTGTCCCTGGGCACTTACTAGAAATGCCAAGGGAGTGGACTACGTGTTCACTGGAAGTGGGGGCCGGAGGGCAGAAGCCTTGACTTCCCATTTTGAAAGCTCCATTCGTGCTGCCTTGGAGCTACCTGAATAACACCGTTTCTGACGGGCCTCTAGGCGCGGGAGGCAGGGCTCGGGGAAGAGAGGGAATTTTTCTCTCAGTTCTCAGGGGGCTTCCGGAGCCGTGCTGGGAGCTCCTCCTGTCGGGCTGTAGGACTACAGGGAACGCCCACGAGAGGGCATGCCTCGAGAAAGCCTTTGAGTCGCCCTAATGGATCGGAGCATACAGCAAGCTCTTGGAGGTCTTAGTCACTGTAGTGCTTTATTTGAGCGGTGCTGCCCTTCTCAGGACCCCTAGGCGCTTTGGGCGTGCACCCTTTTCCCTGCGAAAAGCCCCTGCCCCTGTGAGCATGCTGTGCCACACCCAGGCCCCCAGGCCCTTCAGAGAGGGGACTACTGTGTTTGCCGAGGGAAGGACTACAACCAGCGCTTTTAAAGGGGACGGCTACGATTCCTCGGCACTCCAACAGCATCAGGAACGCGTTTCTAGCCGGTCCGCCGTGCCCTGGAAGTTTTGCACATGGACCTTCTCTCAGCTGCCCTGAGGAAATAGTCTGCTTAGAACGCCTTCTGGCACCTCCGTTGGAAAGCCGCTCTACTCACGGAGAAAGTCCGCTTGCATTGCAGCGGCAGCTAAAGCAGAGTTCTTCAGGCAACACATCGGTCGTTTGGAAGAGGCAGACGCTTACATGCGTAAAGGGCGCCTGCCTTGGTTGAGGCCGTTTGCTCCACTCAGAACACCCTGCGTAAACACGCTGATCCAGGGAAGGGCCCGTTGTGTACCTTGTGTGGTTTGAGCCTTGTTGAAGCCCCAGGTGACGTTTACCGCCTGTCGGGCTTCAGGTGCGGGCCTGAAGGCACAGGTGGAAAGTTCCCCCCGTAGGGCCTTGAATTACACGGAGAGGCACCCTCTCTGACGGGCCTCTCGTACACGGGAGGCATGGCTCTGGGAAGAAAATGAGTGCTCTCTCGTAAAACACGGTGCGTCCAGGGCCTGGTTGGGAGCTCATGCCGCTCTGCTCTACACCTACCTGGAGACCGAACGTCAGCCCCTGCCTCGAGCAAAGTCGCCCTATTTGCCCTGCTGAAGCGGAGGCATGCAGCACTTTCCAAGGGGCCTTCGTCGCGGCTCTGCTTTCTCTTCTTGCTAGTGCGCCGTTCAAGACACCCAGGGCCCTCCTGTTTGCACCCGATTCCGTGCAAGACCACTGAATACCGGGAGGCTCCCCTGGCCTGCTCAGCGGCATCCAGGCCGGCAGCCCTTCCCAGTCACTCTGTGTATGCCGAGTGTAGGGCAACGCCCTGCACACCACCCTGGGGCGAGGTAGATTTCCTCGGCACGGCAGCAGCTCCAGGGAAACTGTTCTCTCACGGGCCACTTGTCAAGGAACTCTGCCTCATTGCCCTCGTCTGAGCTGCACCTAGGGAAACCATCTGCTTCGCAGCCCTTCCAGGAACCCTTCGCCGAGGGCACCATACCTGCAGGAGACAGTCGGCTTGCGTTCCCGCTGCCACTGAAGTACAGTGCTTCCTCTTACACTGCAAGCCTTTGGTTGAGGCTATGGCCCGATAGAGGCTACCTAGAGGGTTCCTTGGATGAGGGAGTTGGCTACATACAGAACACCCTGGGAAGAAAAGTGGATTCAGGGCAGGAGCGAGTGCGTAGCTAGTGTCCCTGGGCACTTACTAGAAATGCCAAGGGAGTGGACTACGTGTTCACTGGAAGTGGGGGCCGGAGGGCAGAAGCCTTGACTTCCCATTTTGAAAGCTCCATTCGTGCTGCCTTGGAGCTACCTGAATAACACCGTTTCTGACGGGCCTCTAGGCGCGGGAGGCAGGGCTCGGGGAAGAGAGGGAATTTTTCTCTCAGTTCTCAGGGGGCTTCCGGAGCCGTGCTGGGAGCTCCTCCTGTCGGGCTGTAGGACTACAGGGAACGCCCACGAGAGGGCATGCCTCGAGAAAGCCTTTGAGTCGCCCTAATGGATCGGAGCATACAGCAAGCTCTTGGAGGTCTTAGTCACTGTAGTGCTTTATTTGAGCGGTGCTGCCCTTCTCAGGACCCCTAGGCGCTTTGGGCGTGCACCCTTTTCCCTGCGAAAAGCCCCTGCCCCTGTGAGCATGCTGTGCCACACCCAGGCCCCCAGGCCCTTCAGAGAGGGGACTACTGTGTTTGCCGAGGGAAGGACTACAACCAGCGCTTTTAAAGGGGACGGCTACGATTCCTCGGCACTCCAACAGCATCAGGAACGCGTTTCTAGCCGGTCCGCCGTGCCCTGGAAGTTTTGCACATGGACCTTCTCTCAGCTGCCCTGAGGAAATAGTCTGCTTAGAACGCCTTCTGGCACCTCCGTTGGAAAGCCGCTCTACTCACGGAGAAAGTCCGCTTGCATTGCAGCGGCAGCTAAAGCAGAGTTCTTCAGGCAACACATCGGTCGTTTGGAAGAGGCAGACGCTTACATGCGTAAAGGGCGCCTGCCTTGGTTGAGGCCGTTTGCTCCACTCAGAACACCCTGCGTAAACACGCTGATCCAGGGAAGGGCCCGTTGTGTACCTTGTGTGGTTTGAGCCTTGTTGAAGCCCCAGGTGACGTTTACCGCCTGTCGGGCTTCAGGTGCGGGCCTGAAGGCACAGGTGGAAAGTTCCCCCCGTAGGGCCTTGAATTACACGGAGAGGCACCCTCTCTGACGGGCCTCTCGTACACGGGAGGCATGGCTCTGGGAAGAAAATGAGTGCTCTCTCGTAAAACACGGTGCGTCCAGGGCCTGGTTGGGAGCTCATGCCGCTCTGCTCTACACCTACCTGGAGACCGAACGTCAGCCCCTGCCTCGAGCAAAGTCGCCCTATTTGCCCTGCTGAAGCGGAGGCATGCAGCACTTTCCAAGGGGCCTTCGTCGCGGCTCTGCTTTCTCTTCTTGCTAGTGCGCCGTTCAAGACACCCAGGGCCCTCCTGTTTGCACCCGATTCCGTGCAAGACCACTGAATACCGGGAGGCTCCCCTGGCCTGCTCAGCGGCATCCAGGCCGGCAGCCCTTCCCAGTCACTCTGTGTATGCCGAGTGTAGGGCAACGCCCTGCACACCACCCTGGGGAGAGGTAGATTTCCTCGGCACGGCAGCAGCTCCAGGGAAACTGTTCTCTCACGGGCCACTTGTCAAGGAACTCTGCCTCATTGCCCTCGTCTGAGCTGCACCTAGGGAAACCATCTGCTTCGCAGCCCTTCCAGGAACCCTTCGCCGAGGGCACCATACCTGCAGGAGACAGTCGGCTTGCGTTCCCGCTGCCACTGAAGTACAGTGCTTCCTCTTACACTGCAAGCCTTTGGTTGAGGCTATGGCCCGATAGAGGCTACCTAGAGGGTTCCTTGGATGAGGGAGTTGGCTACATACAGAACACCCTGGGAAGAAAAGTGGATTCAGGGCAGGAGCGAGTGCGTAGCTAGTGTCCCTGGGCACTTACTAGAAATGCCAAGGGAGTGGACTACGTGTTCACTGGAAGTGGGGGCCGGAGGGCAGAAGCCTTGACTTCCCATTTTGAAAGCTCCATTCGTGCTGCCTTGGAGCTACCTGAACAACACCGTTTCTGACGGGCCTCTAGGCGCGGGAGGCAGGGCTCGGGGAAGAGAGGGAATTTTTCTCTCAGTTCTCAGGGGGCTTCCGGAGCCGTGCTGGGAGCTCCTCCTGTCGGGCTGTAGGACTACAGGGAACGCCCACGAGAGGGCATGCCTCGAGAAAGCCTTTGAGTCGCCCTAATGGATCGGAGCATACAGCAAGCTCTTGGAGGTCTTAGTCACTGTAGTGCTTTATTTGAGCGGTGCTGCCCTTCTCAGGACCCCTAGGCGCTTTGGGCGTGCACCCTTTTCCCTGCGAAAAGCCCCTGCCCCTGTGAGCATGCTGTGCCACACCCAGGCCCCCAGGCCCTTCAGAGAGGGGACTACTGTGTTTGCCGAGGGAAGGACTACAACCAGCGCTTTTAAAGGGGACGGCTACGATTCCTCGGCACTCCAACAGCATCAGGAACGCGTTTCTAGCCGGTCCGCCGTGCCCTGGAAGTTTTGCACATGGACCTTCTCTCAGCTGCCCTGAGGAAATAGTCTGCTTAGAACGCCTTCTGGCACCTCCGTTGGAAAGCCGCTCTACTCACGGAGAAAGTCCGCTTGCATTGCAGCGGCAGCTAAAGCAGAGTTCTTCAGGCAACACATCGGTCGTTTGGAAGAGGCAGACGCTTACATGCGTAAAGGGCGCCTGCCTTGGTTGAGGCCGTTTGCTCCACTCAGAACACCCTGCGTAAACACGCTGATCCAGGGAAGGGCCCGTTGTGTACCTTGTGTGGTTTGAGCCTTGTTGAAGCCCCAGGTGACGTTTACCGCCTGTCGGGCTTCAGGTGCGGGCCTGAAGGCACAGGTGGAAAGTTCCCCCCGTAGGGCCTTGAATTACACGGAGAGGCACCCTCTCTGACGGGCCTCTCGTACACGGGAGGCATGGCTCTGGGAAGAAAATGAGTGCTCTCTCGTAAAACACGGTGCGTCCAGGGCCTGGTTGGGAGCTCATGCCGCTCTGCTCTACACCTACCTGGAGACCGAACGTCAGCCCCTGCCTCGAGCAAAGTCGCCCTATTTGCCCTGCTGAAGCGGAGGCATGCAGCACTTTCCAAGGGGCCTTCGTCGCGGCTCTGCTTTCTCTTCTTGCTAGTGCGCCGTTCAAGACACCCAGGGCCCTCCTGTTTGCACCCGATTCCGTGCAAGACCACTGAATACCGGGAGGCTCCCCTGGCCTGCTCAGCGGCATCCAGGCCGGCAGCCCTTCCCAGTCACTCTGTGTATGCCGAGTGTAGGGCAACGCCCTGCACACCACCCTGGGGAGAGGTAGATTTCCTCGGCACGGCAGCAGCTCCAGGGAAACTGTTCTCTCACGGGCCACTTGTCAAGGAACTCTGCCTCATTGCCCTCGTCTGAGCTGCACCTAGGGAAACCATCTGCTTCGCAGCCCTTCCAGGAACCCTTCGCCGAGGGCACCATACCTGCAGGAGACAGTCGGCTTGCGTTCCCGCTGCCACTGAAGTACAGTGCTTCCTCTTACACTGCAAGCCTTTGGTTGAGGCTATGGCCCGATAGAGGCTACCTAGAGGGTTCCTTGGATGAGGGAGTTGGCTACATACAGAACACCCTGGGAAGAAAAGTGGATTCAGGGCAGGAGCGAGTGCGTAGCTAGTGTCCCTGGGCACTTACTAGAAATGCCAAGGGAGTGGACTACGTGTTCACTGGAAGTGGGGGCCGGAGGGCAGAAGCCTTGACTTCCCATTTTGAAAGCTCCATTCGTGCTGCCTTGGAGCTACCTGAACAACACCGTTTCTGACGGGCCTCTAGGCGCGGGAGGCAGGGCTCGGGGAAGAGAGGGAATTTTTCTCTCAGTTCTCAGGGGGCTTCCGGAGCCGTGCTGGGAGCTCCTCCTGTCGGGCTGTAGGACTACAGGGAACGCCCACGAGAGGGCATGCCTCGAGAAAGCCTTTGAGTCGCCCTAATGGATCGGAGCATACAGCAAGCTCTTGGAGGTCTTAGTCACTGTAGTGCTTTATTTGAGCGGTGCTGCCCTTCTCAGGACCCCTAGGCGCTTTGGGCGTGCACCCTTTTCCCTGCGAAAAGCCCCTGCCCCTGTGAGCATGCTGTGCCACACCCAGGCCCCCAGGCCCTTCAGAGAGGGGACTACTGTGTTTGCCGAGGGAAGGACTACAACCAGCGCTTTTAAAGGGGACGGCTACGATTCCTCGGCACTCCAACAGCATCAGGAACGCGTTTCTAGCCGGTCCGCCGTGCCCTGGAAGTTTTGCACATGGACCTTCTCTCAGCTGCCCTGAGGAAATAGTCTGCTTAGAACGCCTTCTGGCACCTCCGTTGGAAAGCCGCTCTACTCACGGAGAAAGTCCGCTTGCATTGCAGCGGCAGCTAAAGCAGAGTTCTTCAGGCAACACATCGGTCGTTTGGAAGAGGCAGACGCTTACATGCGTAAAGGGCGCCTGCCTTGGTTGAGGCCGTTTGCTCCACTCAGAACACCCTGCGTAAACACGCTGATCCAGGGAAGGGCCCGTTGTGTACCTTGTGTGGTTTGAGCCTTGTTGAAGCCCCAGGTGACGTTTACCGCCTGTCGGGCTTCAGGTGCGGGCCTGAAGGCACAGGTGGAAAGTTCCCCCCGTAGGGCCTTGAATTACACGGAGAGGCACCCTCTCTGACGGGCCTCTCGTACACGGGAGGCATGGCTCTGGGAAGAAAATGAGTGCTCTCTCGTAAAACACGGTGCGTCCAGGGCCTGGTTGGGAGCTCATGCCGCTCTGCTCTACACCTACCTGGAGACCGAACGTCAGCCCCTGCCTCGAGCAAAGTCGCCCTATTTGCCCTGCTGAAGCGGAGGCATGCAGCACTTTCCAAGGGGCCTTCGTCGCGGCTCTGCTTTCTCTTCTTGCTAGTGCGCCGTTCAAGACACCCAGGGCCCTCCTGTTTGCACCCGATTCCGTGCAAGACCACTGAATACCGGGAGGCTCCCCTGGCCTGCTCAGCGGCATCCAGGCCGGCAGCCCTTCCCAGTCACTCTGTGTATGCCGAGTGTAGGGCAACGCCCTGCACACCACCCTGGGGAGAGGTAGATTTCCTCGGCACGGCAGCAGCTCCAGGGAAACTGTTCTCTCACGGGCCACTTGTCAAGGAACTCTGCCTCATTGCCCTCGTCTGAGCTGCACCTAGGGAAACCATCTGCTTCGCAGCCCTTCCAGGAACCCTTCGCCGAGGGCACCATACCTGCAGGAGACAGTCGGCTTGCGTTCCCGCTGCCACTGAAGTACAGTGCTTCCTCTTACACTGCAAGCCTTTGGTTGAGGCTATGGCCCGATAGAGGCTACCTAGAGGGTTCCTTGGATGAGGGAGTTGGCTACATACAGAACACCCTGGGAAGAAAAGTGGATT
The DNA here is from genome assembly GCF_964341445.2 of Mesoplodon mirus. Classification (NCBI taxonomy): domain Eukaryota; kingdom Metazoa; phylum Chordata; class Mammalia; order Artiodactyla; family Ziphiidae; genus Mesoplodon; species Mesoplodon mirus. The sequence goes on along the minus strand of NW_028294978.1, from coordinate 42,423 downwards.
CAGGGCAGGAGCGAGTGCGTAGCTAGTGTCCCTGGGCACTTACTAGAAATGCCAAGGGAGTGGACTACGTGTTCACTGGAAGTGGGGGCCGGAGGGCAGAAGCCTTGACTTCCCATTTTGAAAGCTCCATTCGTGCTGCCTTGGAGCTACCTGAACAACACCGTTTCTGACGGGCCTCTAGGCGCGGGAGGCAGGGCTCGGGGAAGAGAGGGAATTTTTCTCTCAGTTCTCAGGGGGCTTCCGGAGCCGTGCTGGGAGCTCCTCCTGTCGGGCTGTAGGACTACAGGGAACGCCCACGAGAGGGCATGCCTCGAGAAAGCCTTTGAGTCGCCCTAATGGATCGGAGCATACAGCAAGCTCTTGGAGGTCTTAGTCACTGTAGTGCTTTATTTGAGCGGTGCTGCCCTTCTCAGGACCCCTAGGCGCTTTGGGCGTGCACCCTTTTCCCTGCGAAAAGCCCCTGCCCCTGTGAGCATGCTGTGCCACACCCAGGCCCCCAGGCCCTTCAGAGAGGGGACTACTGTGTTTGCCGAGGGAAGGACTACAACCAGCGCTTTTAAAGGGGACGGCTACGATTCCTCGGCACTCCAACAGCATCAGGAACGCGTTTCTAGCCGGTCCGCCGTGCCCTGGAAGTTTTCCACATGGACCTTCTCTCAGCTGCCCTGAGGAAATAGTCTGCTTAGAACGCCTTCTGGCACCTCCGTTGGAAAGCCGCTCTACTCACGGAGAAAGTCCGCTTGCATTGCAGCGGCAGCTAAAGCAGAGTTCTTCAGGCAACACATCGGTCGTTTGGAAGAGGCAGACGCTTACATGCGTAAAGGGCGCCTGCCTTGGTTGAGGCCGTTTGCTCCACTCAGAACACCCTGCGTAAACACGCTGATCCAGGGAAGGGCCCGTTGTGTACCTTGTGTGGTTTGAGCCTTGTTGAAGCCCCAGGTGACGTTTACCGCCTGTCGGGCTTCAGGTGCGGGCCTGAAGGCACAGGTGGAAAGTTCCCCCCGTAGGGCCTTGAATTACACGGAGAGGCACCCTCTCTGACGGGCCTCTCGTACACGGGAGGCATGGCTCTGGGAAGAAAATGAGTGCTCTCTCGTAAAACACGGTGCGTCCAGGGCCTGGTTGGGAGCTCATGCCGCTCTGCTCTACACCTACCTGGAGACCGAACGTCAGCCCCTGCCTCGAGCAAAGTCGCCCTATTTGCCCTGCTGAAGCGGAGGCATGCAGCACTTTCCAAGGGGCCTTCGTCGCGGCTCTGCTTTCTCTTCTTGCTAGTGCGCCGTTCAAGACACCCAGGGCCCTCCTGTTTGCACCCGATTCCGTGCAAGACCACTGAATACCGGGAGGCTCCCCTGGCCTGCTCAGCGGCATCCAGGCCGGCAGCCCTTCCCAGTCACTCTGTGTATGCCGAGTGTAGGGCAACGCCCTGCACACCACCCTGGGGAGAGGTAGATTTCCTCGGCACGGCAGCAGCTCCAGGGAAACTGTTCTCTCACGGGCCACTTGTCAAGGAACTCTGCCTCATTGCCCTCGTCTGAGCTGCACCTAGGGAAACCATCTGCTTCGCAGCCCTTCCAGGAACCCTTCGCCGAGGGCACCATACCTGCAGGAGACAGTCGGCTTGCGTTCCCGCTGCCACTGAAGTACAGTGCTTCCTCTTACACTGCAAGCCTTTGGTTGAGGCTATGGCCCGATAGAGGCTACCTAGAGGGTTCCTTGGATGAGGGAGTTGGCTACATACAGAACACCCTGGGAAGAAAAGTGGATTCAGGGCAGGAGCGAGTGCGTAGCTAGTGTCCCTGGGCACTTACTAGAAATGCCAAGGGAGTGGACTACGTGTTCACTGGAAGTGGGGGCCGGAGGGCAGAAGCCTTGACTTCCCATTTTGAAAGCTCCATTCGTGCTGCCTTGGAGCTACCTGAACAACACCGTTTCTGACGGGCCTCTAGGCGCGGGAGGCAGGGCTCGGGGAAGAGAGGGAATTTTTCTCTCAGTTCTCAGGGGGCTTCCGGAGCCGTGCTGGGAGCTCCTCCTGTCGGGCTGTAGGACTACAGGGAACGCCCACGAGAGGGCATGCCTCGAGAAAGCCTTTGAGTCGCCCTAATGGATCGGAGCATACAGCAAGCTCTTGGAGGTCTTAGTCACTGTAGTGCTTTATTTGAGCGGTGCTGCCCTTCTCAGGACCCCTAGGCGCTTTGGGCGTGCACCCTTTTCCCTGCGAAAAGCCCCTGCCCCTGTGAGCATGCTGTGCCACACCCAGGCCCCCAGGCCCTTCAGAGAGGGGACTACTGTGTTTGCCGAGGGAAGGACTACAACCAGCGCTTTTAAAGGGGACGGCTACGATTCCTCGGCACTCCAACAGCATCAGGAACGCGTTTCTAGCCGGTCCGCCGTGCCCTGGAAGTTTTGCACATGGACCTTCTCTCAGCTGCCCTGAGGAAATAGTCTGCTTAGAACGCCTTCTGGCACCTCCGTTGGAAAGCCGCTCTACTCACGGAGAAAGTCCGCTTGCATTGCAGCGGCAGCTAAAGCAGAGTTCTTCAGGCAACACATCGGTCGTTTGGAAGAGGCAGACGCTTACATGCGTAAAGGGCGCCTGCCTTGGTTGAGGCCGTTTGCTCCACTCAGAACACCCTGCGTAAACACGCTGATCCAGGGAAGGGCCCGTTGTGTACCTTGTGTGGTTTGAGCCTTGTTGAAGCCCCAGGTGACGTTTACCGCCTGTCGGGCTTCAGGTGCGGGCCTGAAGGCACAGGTGGAAAGTTCCCCCCGTAGGGCCTTGAATTACACGGAGAGGCACCCTCTCTGACGGGCCTCTCGTACACGGGAGGCATGGCTCTGGGAAGAAAATGAGTGCTCTCTCGTAAAACACGGTGCGTCCAGGGCCTGGTTGGGAGCTCATGCCGCTCTGCTCTACACCTACCTGGAGACCGAACGTCAGCCCCTGCCTCGAGCAAAGTCGCCCTATTTGCCCTGCTGAAGCGGAGGCATGCAGCACTTTCCAAGGGGCCTTCGTCGCGGCTCTGCTTTCTCTTCTTGCTAGTGCGCCGTTCAAGACACCCAGGGCCCTCCTGTTTGCACCCGATTCCGTGCAAGACCACTGAATACCGGGAGGCTCCCCTGGCCTGCTCAGCGGCATCCAGGCCGGCAGCCCTTCCCAGTCACTCTGTGTATGCCGAGTGTAGGGCAACGCCCTGCACACCACCCTGGGGAGAGGTAGATTTCCTCGGCACGGCAGCAGCTCCAGGGAAACTGTTCTCTCACGGGCCACTTGTCAAGGAACTCTGCCTCATTGCCCTCGTCTGAGCTGCACCTAGGGAAACCATCTGCTTCGCAGCCCTTCCAGGAACCCTTCGCCGAGGGCACCATACCTGCAGGAGACAGTCGGCTTGCGTTCCCGCTGCCACTGAAGTACAGTGCTTCCTCTTACACTGCAAGCCTTTGGTTGAGGCTATGGCCCGATAGAGGCTACCTAGAGGGTTCCTTGGATGAGGGAGTTGGCTACATACAGAACACCCTGGGAAGAAAAGTGGATTCAGGGCAGGAGCGAGTGCGTAGCTAGTGTCCCTGGGCACTTACTAGAAATGCCAAGGGAGTGGACTACGTGTTCACTGGAAGTGGGGGCCGGAGGGCAGAAGCCTTGACTTCCCATTTTGAAAGCTCCATTCGTGCTGCCTTGGAGCTACCTGAACAACACCGTTTCTGACGGGCCTCTAGGCGCGGGAGGCAGGGCTCGGGGAAGAGAGGGAATTTTTCTCTCAGTTCTCAGGGGGCTTCCGGAGCCGTGCTGGGAGCTCCTCCTGTCGGGCTGTAGGACTACAGGGAACGCCCACGAGAGGGCATGCCTCGAGAAAGCCTTTGAGTCGCCCTAATGGATCGGAGCATACAGCAAGCTCTTGGAGGTCTTAGTCACTGTAGTGCTTTATTTGAGCGGTGCTGCCCTTCTCAGGACCCCTAGGCGCTTTGGGCGTGCACCCTTTTCCCTGCGAAAAGCCCCTGCCCCTGTGAGCATGCTGTGCCACACCCAGGCCCCCAGGCCCTTCAGAGAGGGGACTACTGTGTTTGCCGAGGGAAGGACTACAACCAGCGCTTTTAAAGGGGACGGCTACGATTCCTCGGCACTCCAACAGCATCAGGAACGCGTTTCTAGCCGGTCCGCCGTGCCCTGGAAGTTTTCCACATGGACCTTCTCTCAGCTGCCCTGAGGAAATAGTCTGCTTAGAACGCCTTCTGGCACCTCCGTTGGAAAGCCGCTCTACTCACGGAGAAAGTCCGCTTGCATTGCAGCGGCAGCTAAAGCAGAGTTCTTCAGGCAACACATCGGTCGTTTGGAAGAGGCAGACGCTTACATGCGTAAAGGGCGCCTGCCTTGGTTGAGGCCGTTTGCTCCACTCAGAACACCCTGCGTAAACACGCTGATGCAGGGAAGGGCCCGTTGTGTACCTTGTGTGGTTTGAGCCTTGTTGAAGCCCCAGGTGACGTTTACCGCCTGTCGGGCTTCAGGTGCGGGCCTGAAGGCACAGGTGGAAAGTTCCCCCCGTAGGGCCTTGAATTACACGGAGAGGCACCCTCTCTGACGGGCCTCTCGTACACGGGAGGCATGGCTCTGGGAAGAAAATGAGTGCTCTCTCGTAAAACACGGTGCGTCCAGGGCCTGGTTGGGAGCTCATGCCGCTCTGCTCTACACCTACCTGGAGACCGAACGTCAGCCCCTGCCTCGAGCAAAGTCGCCCTATTTGCCCTGCTGAAGCGGAGGCATGCAGCACTTTCCAAGGGGCCTTCGTCGCGGCTCTGCTTTCTCTTCTTGCTAGTGCGCCGTTCAAGACACCCAGGGCCCTCCTGTTTGCACCCGATTCCGTGCAAGACCACTGAATACCGGGAGGCTCCCCTGGCCTGCTCAGCGGCATCCAGGCCGGCAGCCCTTCCCAGTCACTCTGTGTATGCCGAGTGTAGGGCAACGCCCTGCACACCACCCTGGGGAGAGGTAGATTTCCTCGGCACGGCAGCAGCTCCAGGGAAACTGTTCTCTCACGGGCCACTTGTCAAGGAACTCTGCCTCATTGCCCTCGTCTGAGCTGCACCTAGGGAAACCATCTGCTTCGCAGCCCTTCCAGGAACCCTTCGCCGAGGGCACCATACCTGCAGGAGACAGTCGGCTTGCGTTCCCGCTGCCACTGAAGTACAGTGCTTCCTCTTACACTGCAAGCCTTTGGTTGAGGCTATGGCCCGATAGAGGCTACCTAGAGGGTTCCTTGGATGAGGGAGTTGGCTACATACAGAACACCCTGGGAAGAAAAGTGGATTCAGGGCAGGAGCGAGTGCGTAGCTAGTGTCCCTGGGCACTTACTAGAAATGCCAAGGGAGTGGACTACGTGTTCACTGGAAGTGGGGGCCGGAGGGCAGAAGCCTTGACTTCCCATTTTGAAAGCTCCATTCGTGCTGCCTTGGAGCTACCTGAACAACACCGTTTCTGACGGGCCTCTAGGCGCGGGAGGCAGGGCTCGGGGAAGAGAGGGAATTTTTCTCTCAGTTCTCAGGGGGCTTCCGGAGCCGTGCTGGGAGCTCCTCCTGTCGGGCTGTAGGACTACAGGGAACGCCCACGAGAGGGCATGCCTCGAGAAAGCCTTTGAGTCGCCCTAATGGATCGGAGCATACAGCAAGCTCTTGGAGGTCTTAGTCACTGTAGTGCTTTATTTGAGCGGTGCTGCCCTTCTCAGGACCCCTAGGCGCTTTGGGCGTGCACCCTTTTCCCTGCGAAAAGCCCCTGCCCCTGTGAGCATGCTGTGCCACACCCAGGCCCCCAGGCCCTTCAGAGAGGGGACTACTGTGTTTGCCGAGGGAAGGACTACAACCAGCGCTTTTAAAGGGGACGGCTACGATTCCTCGGCACTCCAACAGCATCAGGAACGCGTTTCTAGCCGGTCCGCCGTGCCCTGGAAGTTTTGCACATGGACCTTCTCTCAGCTGCCCTGAGGAAATAGTCTGCTTAGAACGCCTTCTGGCACCTCCGTTGGAAAGCCGCTCTACTCACGGAGAAAGTCCGCTTGCATTGCAGCGGCAGCTAAAGCAGAGTTCTTCAGGCAACACATCGGTCGTTTGGAAGAGGCAGACGCTTACATGCGTAAAGGGCGCCTGCCTTGGTTGAGGCCGTTTGCTCCACTCAGAACACCCTGCGTAAACACGCTGATCCAGGGAAGGGCCCGTTGTGTACCTTGTGTGGTTTGAGCCTTGTTGAAGCCCCAGGTGACGTTTACCGCCTGTCGGGCTTCAGGTGCGGGCCTGAAGGCACAGGTGGAAAGTTCCCCCCGTAGGGCCTTGAATTACACGGAGAGGCACCCTCTCTGACGGGCCTCTCGTACACGGGAGGCATGGCTCTGGGAAGAAAATGAGTGCTCTCTCGTAAAACACGGTGCGTCCAGGGCCTGGTTGGGAGCTCATGCCGCTCTGCTCTACACCTACCTGGAGACCGAACGTCAGCCCCTGCCTCGAGCAAAGTCGCCCTATTTGCCCTGCTGAAGCGGAGGCATGCAGCACTTTCCAAGGGGCCTTCGTCGCGGCTCTGCTTTCTCTTCTTGCTAGTGCGCCGTTCAAGACACCCAGGGCCCTCCTGTTTGCACCCGATTCCGTGCAAGACCACTGAATACCGGGAGGCTCCCCTGGCCTGCTCAGCGGCATCCAGGCCGGCAGCCCTTCCCAGTCACTCTGTGTATGCCGAGTGTAGGGCAACGCCCTGCACACCACCCTGGGGAGAGGTAGATTTCCTCGGCACGGCAGCAGCTCCAGGGAAACTGTTCTCTCACGGGCCACTTGTCAAGGAACTCTGCCTCATTGCCCTCGTCTGAGCTGCACCTAGGGAAACCATCTGCTTCGCAGCCCTTCCAGGAACCCTTCGCCGAGGGCACCATACCTGCAGGAGACAGTCGGCTTGCGTTCCCGCTGCCACTGAAGTACAGTGCTTCCTCTTACACTGCAAGCCTTTGGTTGAGGCTATGGCCCGATAGAGGCTACCTAGAGGGTTCCTTGGATGAGGGAGTTGGCTACATACAGAACACCCTGGGAAGAAAAGTGGATTCAGGGCAGGAGCGAGTGCGTAGCTAGTGTCCCTGGGCACTTACTAGAAATGCCAAGGGAGTGGACTACGTGTTCACTGGAAGTGGGGGCCGGAGGGCAGAAGCCTTGACTTCCCATTTTGAAAGCTCCATTCGTGCTGCCTTGGAGCTACCTGAACAACACCGTTTCTGACGGGCCTCTAGGCGCGGGAGGCAGGGCTCGGGGAAGAGAGGGAATTTTTCTCTCAGTTCTCAGGGGGCTTCCGGAGCCGTGCTGGGAGCTCCTCCTGTCGGGCTGTAGGACTACAGGGAACGCCCACGAGAGGGCATGCCTCGAGAAAGCCTTTGAGTCGCCCTAATGGATCGGAGCATACAGCAAGCTCTTGGAGGTCTTAGTCACTGTAGTGCTTTATTTGAGCGGTGCTGCCCTTCTCAGGACCCCTAGGCGCTTTGGGCGTGCACCCTTTTCCCTGCGAAAAGCCCCTGCCCCTGTGAGCATGCTGTGCCACACCCAGGCCCCCAGGCCCTTCAGAGAGGGGACTACTGTGTTTGCCGAGGGAAGGACTACAACCAGCGCTTTTAAAGGGGACGGCTACGATTCCTCGGCACTCCAACAGCATCAGGAACGCGTTTCTAGCCGGTCCGCCGTGCCCTGGAAGTTTTGCACATGGACCTTCTCTCAGCTGCCCTGAGGAAATAGTCTGCTTAGAACGCCTTCTGGCACCTCCGTTGGAAAGCCGCTCTACTCACGGAGAAAGTCCGCTTGCATTGCAGCGGCAGCTAAAGCAGAGTTCTTCAGGCAACACATCGGTCGTTTGGAAGAGGCAGACGCTTACATGCGTAAAGGGCGCCTGCCTTGGTTGAGGCCGTTTGCTCCACTCAGAACACCCTGCGTAAACACGCTGATCCAGGGAAGGGCCCGTTGTGTACCTTGTGTGGTTTGAGCCTTGTTGAAGCCCCAGGTGACGTTTACCGCCTGTCGGGCTTCAGGTGCGGGCCTGAAGGCACAGGTGGAAAGTTCCCCCCGTAGGGCCTTGAATTACACGGAGAGGCACCCTCTCTGACGGGCCTCTCGTACACGGGAGGCATGGCTCTGGGAAGAAAATGAGTGCTCTCTCGTAAAACACGGTGCGTCCAGGGCCTGGTTGGGAGCTCATGCCGCTCTGCTCTACACCTACCTGGAGACCGAACGTCAGCCCCTGCCTCGAGCAAAGTCGCCCTATTTGCCCTGCTGAAGCGGAGGCATGCAGCACTTTCCAAGGGGCCTTCGTCGCGGCTCTGCTTTCTCTTCTTGCTAGTGCGCCGTTCAAGACACCCAGGGCCCTCCTGTTTGCACCCGATTCCGTGCAAGACCACTGAATACCGGGAGGCTCCCCTGGCCTGCTCAGCGGCATCCAGGCCGGCAGCCCTTCCCAGTCACTCTGTGTATGCCGAGTGTAGGGCAACGCCCTGCACACCACCCTGGGGAGAGGTAGATTTCCTCGGCACGGCAGCAGCTCCAGGGAAACTGTTCTCTCACGGGCCACTTGTCAAGGAACTCTGCCTCATTGCCCTCGTCTGAGCTGCACCTAGGGAAACCATCTGCTTCGCAGCCCTTCCAGGAACCCTTCGCCGAGGGCACCATACCTGCAGGAGACAGTCGGCTTGCGTTCCCGCTGCCACTGAAGTACAGTGCTTCCTCTTACACTGCAAGCCTTTGGTTGAGGCTATGGCCCGATAGAGGCTACCTAGAGGGTTCCTTGGATGAGGGAGTTGGCTACATACAGAACACCCTGGGAAGAAAAGTGGATTCAGGGCAGGAGCGAGTGCGTAGCTAGTGTCCCTGGGCACTTACTAGAAATGCCAAGGGAGTGGACTACGTGTTCACTGGAAGTGGGGGCCGGAGGGCAGAAGCCTTGACTTCCCATTTTGAAAGCTCCATTCGTGCTGCCTTGGAGCTACCTGAACAACACCGTTTCTGACGGGCCTCTAGGCGCGGGAGGCAGGGCTCGGGGAAGAGAGGGAATTTTTCTCTCAGTTCTCAGGGGGCTTCCGGAGCCGTGCTGGGAGCTCCTCCTGTCGGGCTGTAGGACTACAGGGAACGCCCACGAGAGGGCATGCCTCGAGAAAGCCTTTGAGTCGCCCTAATGGATCGGAGCATACAGCAAGCTCTTGGAGGTCTTAGTCACTGTAGTGCTTTATTTGAGCGGTGCTGCCCTTCTCAGGACCCCTAGGCGCTTTGGGCGTGCACCCTTTTCCCTGCGAAAAGCCCCTGCCCCTGTGAGCATGCTGTGCCACACCCAGGCCCCCAGGCCCTTCAGAGAGGGGACTACTGTGTTTGCCGAGGGAAGGACTACAACCAGCGCTTTTAAAGGGGACGGCTACGATTCCTCGGCACTCCAACAGCATCAGGAACGCGTTTCTAGCCGGTCCGCCGTGCCCTGGAAGTTTTGCACATGGACCTTCTCTCAGCTGCCCTGAGGAAATAGTCTGCTTAGAACGCCTTCTGGCACCTCCGTTGGAAAGCCGCTCTACTCACGGAGAAAGTCCGCTTGCATTGCAGCGGCAGCTAAAGCAGAGTTCTTCAGGCAACACATCGGTCGTTTGGAAGAGGCAGACGCTTACATGCGTAAAGGGCGCCTGCCTTGGTTGAGGCCGTTTGCTCCACTCAGAACACCCTGCGTAAACACGCTGATCCAGGGAAGGGCCCGTTGTGTACCTTGTGTGGTTTGAGCCTTGTTGAAGCCCCAGGTGACGTTTACCGCCTGTCGGGCTTCAGGTGCGGGCCTGAAGGCACAGGTGGAAAGTTCCCCCCGTAGGGCCTTGAATTACACGGAGAGGCACCCTCTCTGACGGGCCTCTCGTACACGGGAGGCATGGCTCTGGGAAGAAAATGAGTGCTCTCTCGTAAAACACGGTGCGTCCAGGGCCTGGTTGGGAGCTCATGCCGCTCTGCTCTACACCTACCTGGAGACCGAACGTCAGCCCCTGCCTCGAGCAAAGTCGCCCTATTTGCCCTGCTGAAGCGGAGGCATGCAGCACTTTCCAAGGGGCCTTCGTCGCGGCTCTGCTTTCTCTTCTTGCTAGTGCGCCGTTCAAGACACCCAGGGCCCTCCTGTTTGCACCCGATTCCGTGCAAGACCACTGAATACCGGGAGGCTCCCCTGGCCTGCTCAGCGGCATCCAGGCCGGCAGCCCTTCCCAGTCACTCTGTGTATGCCGAGTGTAGGGCAACGCCCTGCACACCACCCTGGGGAGAGGTAGATTTCCTCGGCACGGCAGCAGCTCCAGGGAAACTGTTCTCTCACGGGCCACTTGTCAAGGAACTCTGCCTCATTGCCCTCGTCTGAGCTGCACCTAGGGAAACCATCTGCTTCGCAGCCCTTCCAGGAACCCTTCGCCGAGGGCACCATACCTGCAGGAGACAGTCGGCTTGCGTTCCCGCTGCCACTGAAGTACAGTGCTTCCTCTTACACTGCAAGCCTTTGGTTGAGGCTATGGCCCGATAGAGGCTACCTAGAGGGTTCCTTGGATGAGGGAGTTGGCTACATACAGAACACCCTGGGAAGAAAAGTGGATTCAGGGCAGGAGCGAGTGCGTAGCTAGTGTCCCTGGGCACTTACTAGAAATGCCAAGGGAGTGGACTACGTGTTCACTGGAAGTGGGGGCCGGAGGGCAGAAGCCTTGACTTCCCATTTTGAAAGCTCCATTCGTGCTGCCTTGGAGCTACCTGAACAACACCGTTTCTGACGGGCCTCTAGGCGCGGGAGGCAGGGCTCGGGGAAGAGAGGGAATTTTTCTCTCAGTTCTCAGGGGGCTTCCGGAGCCGTGCTGGGAGCTCCTCCTGTCGGGCTGTAGGACTACAGGGAACGCCCACGAGAGGGCATGCCTCGAGAAAGCCTTTGAGTCGCCCTAATGGATCGGAGCATACAGCAAGCTCTTGGAGGTCTTAGTCACTGTAGTGCTTTATTTGAGCGGTGCTGCCCTTCTCAGGACCCCTAGGCGCTTTGGGCGTGCACCCTTTTCCCTGCGAAAAGCCCCTGCCCCTGTGAGCATGCTGTGCCACACCCAGGCCCCCAGGCCCTTCAGAGAGGGGACTACTGTGTTTGCCGAGGGAAGGACTACAACCAGCGCTTTTAAAGGGGACGGCTACGATTCCTCGGCACTCCAACAGCATCAGGAACGCGTTTCTAGCCGGTCCGCCGTGCCCTGGAAGTTTTGCACATGGACCTTCTCTCAGCTGCCCTGAGGAAATAGTCTGCTTAGAACGCCTTCTGGCACCTCCGTTGGAAAGCCGCTCTACTCACGGAGAAAGTCCGCTTGCATTGCAGCGGCAGCTAAAGCAGAGTTCTTCAGGCAACACATCGGTCGTTTGGAAGAGGCAGACGCTTACATGCGTAAAGGGCGCCTGCCTTGGTTGAGGCCGTTTGCTCCACTCAGAACACCCTGCGTAAACACGCTGATCCAGGGAAGGGCCCGTTGTGTACCTTGTGTGGTTTGAGCCTTGTTGAAGCCCCAGGTGACGTTTACCGCCTGTCGGGCTTCAGGTGCGGGCCTGAAGGCACAGGTGGAAAGTTCCCCCCGTAGGGCCTTGAATTACACGGAGAGGCACCCTCTCTGACGGGCCTCTCGTACACGGGAGGCATGGCTCTGGGAAGAAAATGAGTGCTCTCTCGTAAAACACGGTGCGTCCAGGGCCTGGTTGGGAGCTCATGCCGCTCTGCTCTACACCTACCTGGAGACCGAACGTCAGCCCCTGCCTCGAGCAAAGTCGCCCTATTTGCCCTGCTGAAGCGGAGGCATGCAGCACTTTCCAAGGGGCCTTCGTCGCGGCTCTGCTTTCTCTTCTTGCTAGTGCGCCGTTCAAGACACCCAGGGCCCTCCTGTTTGCACCCGATTCCGTGCAAGACCACTGAATACCGGGAGGCTCCCCTGGCCTGCTCAGCGGCATCCAGGCCGGCAGCCCTTCCCAGTCACTCTGTGTATGCCGAGTGTAGGGCAACGCCCTGCACACCACCCTGGGGAGAGGTAGATTTCCTCGGCACGGCAGCAGCTCCAGGGAAACTGTTCTCTCACGGGCCACTTGTCAAGGAACTCTGCCTCATTGCCCTCGTCTGAGCTGCACCTAGGGAAACCATCTGCTTCGCAGCCCTTCCAGGAACCCTTCGCCGAGGGCACCATACCTGCAGGAGACAGTCGGCTTGCGTTCCCGCTGCCACTGAAGTACAGTGCTTCCTCTTACACTGCAAGCCTTTGGTTGAGGCTATGGCCCGATAGAGGCTACCTAGAGGGTTCCTTGGATGAGGGAGTTGGCTACATACAGAACACCCTGGGAAGAAAAGTGGATTCAGGGCAGGAGCGAGTGCGTAGCTAGTGTCCCTGGGCACTTACTAGAAATGCCAAGGGAGTGGACTACGTGTTCACTGGAAGTGGGGGCCGGAGGGCAGAAGCCTTGACTTCCCATTTTGAAAGCTCCATTCGTGCTGCCTTGGAGCTACCTGAACAACACCGTTTCTGACGGGCCTCTAGGCGCGGGAGGCAGGGCTCGGGGAAGAGAGGGAATTTTTCTCTCAGTTCTCAGGGGGCTTCCGGAGCCGTGCTGGGAGCTCCTCCTGTCGGGCTGTAGGACTACAGGGAACGCCCACGAGAGGGCATGCCTCGAGAAAGCCTTTGAGTCGCCCTAATGGATCGGAGCATACAGCAAGCTCTTGGAGGTCTTAGTCACTGTAGTGCTTTATTTGAGCGGTGCTGCCCTTCTCAGGACCCCTAGGCGCTTTGGGCGTGCACCCTTTTCCCTGCGAAAAGCCCCTGCCCCTGTGAGCATGCTGTGCCACACCCAGGCCCCCAGGCCCTTCAGAGAGGGGACTACTGTGTTTGCCGAGGGAAGGACTACAACCAGCGCTTTTAAAGGGGACGGCTACGATTCCTCGGCACTCCAACAGCATCAGGAACGCGTTTCTAGCCGGTCCGCCGTGCCCTGGAAGTTTTGCACATGGACCTTCTCTCAGCTGCCCTGAGGAAATAGTCTGCTTAGAACGCCTTCTGGCACCTCCGTTGGAAAGCCGCTCTACTCACGGAGAAAGTCCGCTTGCATTGCAGCGGCAGCTAAAGCAGAGTTCTTCAGGCAACACATCGGTCGTTTGGAAGAGGCAGACGCTTACATGCGTAAAGGGCGCCTGCCTTGGTTGAGGCCGTTTGCTCCACTCAGAACACCCTGCGTAAACACGCTGATCCAGGGAAGGGCCCGTTGTGTACCTTGTGTGGTTTGAGCCTTGTTGAAGCCCCAGGTGACGTTTACCGCCTGTCGGGCTTCAGGTGCGGGCCTGAAGGCACAGGTGGAAAGTTCCCCCCGTAGGGCCTTGAATTACACGGAGAGGCACCCTCTCTGACGGGCCTCTCGTACACGGGAGGCATGGCTCTGGGAAGAAAATGAGTGCTCTCTCGTAAAACACGGTGCGTCCAGGGCCTGGTTGGGAGCTCATGCCGCTCTGCTCTACACCTACCTGGAGACCGAACGTCAGCCCCTGCCTCGAGCAAAGTCGCCCTATTTGCCCTGCTGAAGCGGAGGCATGCAGCACTTTCCAAGGGGCCTTCGTCGCGGCTCTGCTTTCTCTTCTTGCTAGTGCGCCGTTCAAGACACCCAGGGCCCTCCTGTTTGCACCCGATTCCGTGCAAGACCACTGAATACCGGGAGGCTCCCCTGGCCTGCTCAGCGGCATCCAGGCCGGCAGCCCTTCCCAGTCACTCTGTGTATGCCGAGTGTAGGGCAACGCCCTGCACACCACCCTGGGGAGAGGTAGATTTCCTCGGCACGGCAGCAGCTCCAGGGAAACTGTTCTCTCACGGGCCACTTGTCAAGGAACTCTGCCTCATTGCCCTCGTCTGAGCTGCACCTAGGGAAACCATCTGCTTCGCAGCCCTTCCAGGAACCCTTCGCCGAGGGCACCATACCTGCAGGAGACAGTCGGCTTGCGTTCCCGCTGCCACTGAAGTACAGTGCTTCCTCTTACACTGCAAGCCTTTGGTTGAGGCTATGGCCCGATAGAGGCTACCTAGAGGGTTCCTTGGATGAGGGAGTTGGCTACATACAGAACACCCTGGGAAGAAAAGTGGATTCAGGGCAGGAGCGAGTGCGTAGCTAGTGTCCCTGGGCACTTACTAGAAATGCCAAGGGAGTGGACTACGTGTTCACTGGAAGTGGGGGCCGGAGGGCAGAAGCCTTGACTTCCCATTTTGAAAGCTCCATTCGTGCTGCCTTGGAGCTACCTGAATAACACCGTTTCTGACGGGCCTCTAGGCGCGGGAGGCAGGGCTCGGGGAAGAGAGGGAATTTTTCTCTCAGTTCTCAGGGGGCTTCCGGAGCCGTGCTGGGAGCTCCTCCTGTCGGGCTGTAGGACTACAGGGAACGCCCACGAGAGGGCATGCCTCGAGAAAGCCTTTGAGTCGCCCTAATGGATCGGAGCATACAGCAAGCTCTTGGAGGTCTTAGTCACTGTAGTGCTTTATTTGAGCGGTGCTGCCCTTCTCAGGACCCCTAGGCGCTTTGGGCGTGCACCCTTTTCCCTGCGAAAAGCCCCTGCCCCTGTGAGCATGCTGTGCCACACCCAGGCCCCCAGGCCCTTCAGAGAGGGGACTACTGTGTTTGCCGAGGGAAGGACTACAACCAGCGCTTTTAAAGGGGACGGCTACGATTCCTCGGCACTCCAACAGCATCAGGAACGCGTTTCTAGCCGGTCCGCCGTGCCCTGGAAGTTTTGCACATGGACCTTCTCTCAGCTGCCCTGAGGAAATAGTCTGCTTAGAACGCCTTCTGGCACCTCCGTTGGAAAGCCGCTCTACTCACGGAGAAAGTCCGCTTGCATTGCAGCGGCAGCTAAAGCAGAGTTCTTCAGGCAACACATCGGTCGTTTGGAAGAGGCAGACGCTTACATGCGTAAAGGGCGCCTGCCTTGGTTGAGGCCGTTTGCTCCACTCAGAACACCCTGCGTAAACACGCTGATCCAGGGAAGGGCCCGTTGTGTACCTTGTGTGGTTTGAGCCTTGTTGAAGCCCCAGGTGACGTTTACCGCCTGTCGGGCTTCAGGTGCGGGCCTGAAGGCACAGGTGGAAAGTTCCCCCCGTAGGGCCTTGAATTACACGGAGAGGCACCCTCTCTGACGGGCCTCTCGTACACGGGAGGCATGGCTCTGGGAAGAAAATGAGTGCTCTCTCGTAAAACACGGTGCGTCCAGGGCCTGGTTGGGAGCTCATGCCGCTCTGCTCTACACCTACCTGGAGACCGAACGTCAGCCCCTGCCTCGAGCAAAGTCGCCCTATTTGCCCTGCTGAAGCGGAGGCATGCAGCACTTTCCAAGGGGCCTTCGTCGCGGCTCTGCTTTCTCTTCTTGCTAGTGCGCCGTTCAAGACACCCAGGGCCCTCCTGTTTGCACCCGATTCCGTGCAAGACCACTGAATACCGGGAGGCTCCCCTGGCCTGCTCAGCGGCATCCAGGCCGGCAGCCCTTCCCAGTCACTCTGTGTATGCCGAGTGTAGGGCAACGCCCTGCACACCACCCTGGGGAGAGGTAGATTTCCTCGGCACGGCAGCAGCTCCAGGGAAACTGTTCTCTCACGGGCCACTTGTCAAGGAACTCTGCCTCATTGCCCTCGTCTGAGCTGCACCTAGGGAAACCATCTGCTTCGCAGCCCTTCCAGGAACCCTTCGCCGAGGGCACCATACCTGCAGGAGACAGTCGGCTTGCGTTCCCGCTGCCACTGAAGTACAGTGCTTCCTCTTACACTGCAAGCCTTTGGTTGAGGCTATGGCCCGATAGAGGCTACCTAGAGGGTTCCTTGGATGAGGGAGTTGGCTACATACAGAACACCCTGGGAAGAAAAGTGGATTCAGGGCAGGAGCGAGTGCGTAGCTAGTGTCCCTGGGCACTTACTAGAAATGCCAAGGGAGTGGACTACGTGTTCACTGGAAGTGGGGGCCGGAGGGCAGAAGCCTTGACTTCCCATTTTGAAAGCTCCATTCGTGCTGCCTTGGAGCTACCTGAACAACACCGTTTCTGACGGGCCTCTAGGCGCGGGAGGCAGGGCTCGGGGAAGAGAGGGAATTTTTCTCTCAGTTCTCAGGGGGCTTCCGGAGCCGTGCTGGGAGCTCCTCCTGTCGGGCTGTAGGACTACAGGGAACGCCCACGAGAGGGCATGCCTCGAGAAAGCCTTTGAGTCGCCCTAATGGATCGGAGCATACAGCAAGCTCTTGGAGGTCTTAGTCACTGTAGTGCTTTATTTGAGCGGTGCTGCCCTTCTCAGGACCCCTAGGCGCTTTGGGCGTGCACCCTTTTCCCTGCGAAAAGCCCCTGCCCCTGTGAGCATGCTGTGCCACACCCAGGCCCCCAGGCCCTTCAGAGAGGGGACTACTGTGTTTGCCGAGGGAAGGACTACAACCAGCGCTTTTAAAGGGGACGGCTACGATTCCTCGGCACTCCAACAGCATCAGGAACGCGTTTCTAGCCGGTCCGCCGTGCCCTGGAAGTTTTGCACATGGACCTTCTCTCAGCTGCCCTGAGGAAATAGTCTGCTTAGAACGCCTTCTGGCACCTCCGTTGGAAAGCCGCTCTACTCACGGAGAAAGTCCGCTTGCATTGCAGCGGCAGCTAAAGCAGAGTTCTTCAGGCAACACATCGGTCGTTTGGAAGAGGCAGACGCTTACATGCGTAAAGGGCGCCTGCCTTGGTTGAGGCCGTTTGCTCCACTCAGAACACCCTGCGTAAACACGCTGATCCAGGGAAGGGCCCGTTGTGTACCTTGTGTGGTTTGAGCCTTGTTGAAGCCCCAGGTGACGTTTACCGCCTGTCGGGCTTCAGGTGCGGGCCTGAAGGCACAGGTGGAAAGTTCCCCCCGTAGGGCCTTGAATTACACGGAGAGGCACCCTCTCTGACGGGCCTCTCGTACACGGGAGGCATGGCTCTGGGAAGAAAATGAGTGCTCTCTCGTAAAACACGGTGCGTCCAGGGCCTGGTTGGGAGCTCATGCCGCTCTGCTCTACACCTACCTGGAGACCGAACGTCAGCCCCTGCCTCGAGCAAAGTCGCCCTATTTGCCCTGCTGAAGCGGAGGCATGCAGCACTTTCCAAGGGGCCTTCGTCGCGGCTCTGCTTTCTCTTCTTGCTAGTGCGCCGTTCAAGACACCCAGGGCCCTCCTGTTTGCACCCGATTCCGTGCAAGACCACTGAATACCGGGAGGCTCCCCTGGCCTGCTCAGCGGCATCCAGGCCGGCAGCCCTTCCCAGTCACTCTGTGTATGCCGAGTGTAGGGCAACGCCCTGCACACCACCCTGGGGAGAGGTAGATTTCCTCGGCACGGCAGCAGCTCCAGGGAAACTGTTCTCTCACGGGCCACTTGTCAAGGAACTCTGCCTCATTGCCCTCGTCTGAGCTGCACCTAGGGAAACCATCTGCTTCGCAGCCCTTCCAGGAACCCTTCGCCGAGGGCACCATACCTGCAGGAGACAGTCGGCTTGCGTTCCCGCTGCCACTGAAGTACAGTGCTTCCTCTTACACTGCAAGCCTTTGGTTGAGGCTATGGCCCGATAGAGGCTACCTAGAGGGTTCCTTGGATGAGGGAGTTGGCTACATACAGAACACCCTGGGAAGAAAAGTGGATTCAGGGCAGGAGCGAGTGCGTAGCTAGTGTCCCTGGGCACTTACTAGAAATGCCAAGGGAGTGGACTACGTGTTCACTGGAAGTGGGGGCCGGAGGGCAGAAGCCTTGACTTCCCATTTTGAAAGCTCCATTCGTGCTGCCTTGGAGCTACCTGAACAACACCGTTTCTGACGGGCCTCTAGGCGCGGGAGGCAGGGCTCGGGGAAGAGAGGGAATTTTTCTCTCAGTTCTCAGGGGGCTTCCGGAGCCGTGCTGGGAGCTCCTCCTGTCGGGCTGTAGGACTACAGGGAACGCCCACGAGAGGGCATGCCTCGAGAAAGCCTTTGAGTCGCCCTAATGGATCGGAGCATACAGCAAGCTCCTGGAGGTCTTAGTCACTGTAGTGCTTTATTTGAGCGGTGCTGCCCTTCTCAGGACCCCTAGGCGCTTTGGGCGTGCACCCTTTTCCCTGCGAAAAGCCCCTGCCCCTGTGAGCATGCTGTGCCACACCCAGGCCCCCAGGCCCTTCAGAGAGGGGACTACTGTGTTTGCCGAGGGAAGGACTACAACCAGCGCTTTTAAAGGGGACGGCTACGATTCCTCGGCACTCCAACAGCATCAGGAACGCGTTTCTAGCCGGTCCGCCGTGCCCTGGAAGTTTTGCACATGGACCTTCTCTCAGCTGCCCTGAGGAAATAGTCTGCTTAGAACGCCTTCTGGCACCTCCGTTGGAAAGCCGCTCTACTCACGGAGAAAGTCCGCTTGCATTGCAGCGGCAGCTAAAGCAGAGTTCTTCAGGCAACACATCGGTCGTTTGGAAGAGGCAGACGCTTACATGCGTAAAGGGCGCCTGCCTTGGTTGAGGCCGTTTGCTCCACTCAGAACACCCTGCGTAAACACGCTGATCCAGGGAAGGGCCCGTTGTGTACCTTGTGTGGTTTGAGCCTTGTTGAAGCCCCAGGTGACGTTTACCGCCTGTCGGGCTTCAGGTGCGGGCCTGAAGGCACAGGTGGAAAGTTCCCCCCGTAGGGCCTTGAATTACACGGAGAGGCACCCTCTCTGACGGGCCTCTCGTACACGGGAGGCATGGCTCTGGGAAGAAAATGAGTGCTCTCTCGTAAAACACGGTGCGTCCAGGGCCTGGTTGGGAGCTCATGCCGCTCTGCTCTACACCTACCTGGAGACCGAACGTCAGCCCCTGCCTCGAGCAAAGTCGCCCTATTTGCCCTGCTGAAGCGGAGGCATGCAGCACTTTCCAAGGGGCCTTCGTCGCGGCTCTGCTTTCTCTTCTTGCTAGTGCGCCGTTCAAGACACCCAGGGCCCTCCTGTTTGCACCCGATTCCGTGCAAGACCACTGAATACCGGGAGGCTCCCCTGGCCTGCTCAGCGGCATCCAGGCCGGCAGCCCTTCCCAGTCACTCTGTGTATGCCGAGTGTAGGGCAACGCCCTGCACACCACCCTGGGGAGAGGTAGATTTCCTCGGCACGGCAGCAGCTCCAGGGAAACTGTTCTCTCACGGGCCACTTGTCAAGGAACTCTGCCTCATTGCCCTCGTCTGAGCTGCACCTAGGGAAACCATCTGCTTCGCAGCCCTTCCAGGAACCCTTCGCCGAGGGCACCATACCTGCAGGAGACAGTCGGCTTGCGTTCCCGCTGCCACTGAAGTACAGTGCTTCCTCTTACACTGCAAGCCTTTGGTTGAGGCTATGGCCCGATAGAGGCTACCTAGAGGGTTCCTTGGATGAGGGAGTTGGCTACATACAGAACACCCTGGGAAGAAAAGTGGATTCAGGGCAGGAGCGAGTGCGTAGCTAGTGTCCCTGGGCACTTACTAGAAATGCCAAGGGAGTGGACTACGTGTTCACTGGAAGTGGGGGCCGGAGGGCAGAAGCCTTGACTTCCCATTTTGAAAGCTCCATTCGTGCTGCCTTGGAGCTACCTGAACAACACCGTTTCTGACGGGCCTCTAGGCGCGGGAGGCAGGGCTCGGGGAAGAGAGGGAATTTTTCTCTCAGTTCTCAGGGGGCTTCCGGAGCCGTGCTGGGAGCTCCTCCTGTCGGGCTGTAGGACTACAGGGAACGCCCACGAGAGGGCATGCCTCGAGAAAGCCTTTGAGTCGCCCTAATGGATCGGAGCATACAGCAAGCTCCTGGAGGTCTTAGTCACTGTAGTGCTTTATTTGAGCGGTGCTGCCCTTCTCAGGACCCCTAGGCGCTTTGGGCGTGCACCCTTTTCCCTGCGAAAAGCCCCTGCCCCTGTGAGCATGCTGTGCCACACCCAGGCCCCCAGGCCCTTCAGAGAGGGGACTACTGTGTTTGCCGAGGGAAGGACTACAACCAGCGCTTTTAAAGGGGACGGCTACGATTCCTCGGCACTCCAACAGCATCAGGAACGCGTTTCTAGCCGGTCCGCCGTGCCCTGGAAGTTTTGCACATGGACCTTCTCTCAGCTGCCCTGAGGAAATAGTCTGCTTAGAACGCCTTCTGGCACCTCCGTTGGAAAGCCGCTCTACTCACGGAGAAAGTCCGCTTGCATTGCAGCGGCAGCTAAAGCAGAGTTCTTCAGGCAACACATCGGTCGTTTGGAAGAGGCAGACGCTTACATGCGTAAAGGGCGCCTGCCTTGGTTGAGGCCGTTTGCTCCACTCAGAACACCCTGCGTAAACACGCTGATCCAGGGAAGGGCCCGTTGTGTACCTTGTGTGGTTTGAGCCTTGTTGAAGCCCCAGGTGACGTTTACCGCCTGTCGGGCTTCAGGTGCGGGCCTGAAGGCACAGGTGGAAAGTTCCCCCCGTAGGGCCTTGAATTACACGGAGAGGCACCCTCTCTGACGGGCCTCTCGTACACGGGAGGCATGGCTCTGGGAAGAAAATGAGTGCTCTCTCGTAAAACACGGTGCGTCCAGGGCCTGGTTGGGAGCTCATGCCGCTCTGCTCTACACCTACCTGGAGACCGAACGTCAGCCCCTGCCTCGAGCAAAGTCGCCCTATTTGCCCTGCTGAAGCGGAGGCATGCAGCACTTTCCAAGGGGCCTTCGTCGCGGCTCTGCTTTCTCTTCTTGCTAGTGCGCCGTTCAAGACACCCAGGGCCCTCCTGTTTGCACCCGATTCCGTGCAAGACCACTGAATACCGGGAGGCTCCCCTGGCCTGCTCAGCGGCATCCAGGCCGGCAGCCCTTCCCAGTCACTCTGTGTATGCCGAGTGTAGGGCAACGCCCTGCACACCACCCTGGGGCGAGGTAGATTTCCTCGGCACGGCAGCAGCTCCAGGGAAACTGTTCTCTCACGGGCCACTTGTCAAGGAACTCTGCCTCATTGCCCTCGTCTGAGCTGCACCTAGGGAAACCATCTGCTTCGCAGCCCTTCCAGGAACCCTTCGCCGAGGGCACCATACCTGCAGGAGACAGTCGGCTTGCGTTCCCGCTGCCACTGAAGTACAGTGCTTCCTCTTACACTGCAAGCCTTTGGTTGAGGCTATGGCCCGATAGAGGCTACCTAGAGGGTTCCTTGGATGAGGGAGTTGGCTACATACAGAACACCCTGGGAAGAAAAGTGGATTCAGGGCAGGAGCGAGTGCGTAGCTAGTGTCCCTGGGCACTTACTAGAAATGCCAAGGGAGTGGACTACGTGTTCACTGGAAGTGGGGGCCGGAGGGCAGAAGCCTTGACTTCCCATTTTGAAAGCTCCATTCGTGCTGCCTTGGAGCTACCTGAATAACACCGTTTCTGACGGGCCTCTAGGCGCGGGAGGCAGGGCTCGGGGAAGAGAGGGAATTTTTCTCTCAGTTCTCAGGGGGCTTCCGGAGCCGTGCTGGGAGCTCCTCCTGTCGGGCTGTAGGACTACAGGGAACGCCCACGAGAGGGCATGCCTCGAGAAAGCCTTTGAGTCGCCCTAATGGATCGGAGCATACAGCAAGCTCTTGGAGGTCTTAGTCACTGTAGTGCTTTATTTGAGCGGTGCTGCCCTTCTCAGGACCCCTAGGCGCTTTGGGCGTGCACCCTTTTCCCTGCGAAAAGCCCCTGCCCCTGTGAGCATGCTGTGCCACACCCAGGCCCCCAGGCCCTTCAGAGAGGGGACTACTGTGTTTGCCGAGGGAAGGACTACAACCAGCGCTTTTAAAGGGGACGGCTACGATTCCTCGGCACTCCAACAGCATCAGGAACGCGTTTCTAGCCGGTCCGCCGTGCCCTGGAAGTTTTGCACATGGACCTTCTCTCAGCTGCCCTGAGGAAATAGTCTGCTTAGAACGCCTTCTGGCACCTCCGTTGGAAAGCCGCTCTACTCACGGAGAAAGTCCGCTTGCATTGCAGCGGCAGCTAAAGCAGAGTTCTTCAGGCAACACATCGGTCGTTTGGAAGAGGCAGACGCTTACATGCGTAAAGGGCGCCTGCCTTGGTTGAGGCCGTTTGCTCCACTCAGAACACCCTGCGTAAACACGCTGATCCAGGGAAGGGCCCGTTGTGTACCTTGTGTGGTTTGAGCCTTGTTGAAGCCCCAGGTGACGTTTACCGCCTGTCGGGCTTCAGGTGCGGGCCTGAAGGCACAGGTGGAAAGTTCCCCCCGTAGGGCCTTGAATTACACGGAGAGGCACCCTCTCTGACGGGCCTCTCGTACACGGGAGGCATGGCTCTGGGAAGAAAATGAGTGCTCTCTCGTAAAACACGGTGCGTCCAGGGCCTGGTTGGGAGCTCATGCCGCTCTGCTCTACACCTACCTGGAGACCGAACGTCAGCCCCTGCCTCGAGCAAAGTCGCCCTATTTGCCCTGCTGAAGCGGAGGCATGCAGCACTTTCCAAGGGGCCTTCGTCGCGGCTCTGCTTTCTCTTCTTGCTAGTGCGCCGTTCAAGACACCCAGGGCCCTCCTGTTTGCACCCGATTCCGTGCAAGACCACTGAATACCGGGAGGCTCCCCTGGCCTGCTCAGCGGCATCCAGGCCGGCAGCCCTTCCCAGTCACTCTGTGTATGCCGAGTGTAGGGCAACGCCCTGCACACCACCCTGGGGCGAGGTAGATTTCCTCGGCACGGCAGCAGCTCCAGGGAAACTGTTCTCTCACGGGCCACTTGTCAAGGAACTCTGCCTCATTGCCCTCGTCTGAGCTGCACCTAGGGAAACCATCTGCTTCGCAGCCCTTCCAGGAACCCTTCGCCGAGGGCACCATACCTGCAGGAGACAGTCGGCTTGCGTTCCCGCTGCCACTGAAGTACAGTGCTTCCTCTTACACTGCAAGCCTTTGGTTGAGGCTATGGCCCGATAGAGGCTACCTAGAGGGTTCCTTGGATGAGGGAGTTGGCTACATACAGAACACCCTGGGAAGAAAAGTGGATTCAGGGCAGGAGCGAGTGCGTAGCTAGTGTCCCTGGGCACTTACTAGAAATGCCAAGGGAGTGGACTACGTGTTCACTGGAAGTGGGGGCCGGAGGGCAGAAGCCTTGACTTCCCATTTTGAAAGCTCCATTCGTGCTGCCTTGGAGCTACCTGAATAACACCGTTTCTGACGGGCCTCTAGGCGCGGGAGGCAGGGCTCGGGGAAGAGAGGGAATTTTTCTCTCAGTTCTCAGGGGGCTTCCGGAGCCGTGCTGGGAGCTCCTCCTGTCGGGCTGTAGGACTACAGGGAACGCCCACGAGAGGGCATGCCTCGAGAAAGCCTTTGAGTCGCCCTAATGGATCGGAGCATACAGCAAGCTCTTGGAGGTCTTAGTCACTGTAGTGCTTTATTTGAGCGGTGCTGCCCTTCTCAGGACCCCTAGGCGCTTTGGGCGTGCACCCTTTTCCCTGCGAAAAGCCCCTGCCCCTGTGAGCATGCTGTGCCACACCCAGGCCCCCAGGCCCTTCAGAGAGGGGACTACTGTGTTTGCCGAGGGAAGGACTACAACCAGCGCTTTTAAAGGGGACGGCTACGATTCCTCGGCACTCCAACAGCATCAGGAACGCGTTTCTAGCCGGTCCGCCGTGCCCTGGAAGTTTTGCACATGGACCTTCTCTCAGCTGCCCTGAGGAAATAGTCTGCTTAGAACGCCTTCTGGCACCTCCGTTGGAAAGCCGCTCTACTCACGGAGAAAGTCCGCTTGCATTGCAGCGGCAGCTAAAGCAGAGTTCTTCAGGCAACACATCGGTCGTTTGGAAGAGGCAGACGCTTACATGCGTAAAGGGCGCCTGCCTTGGTTGAGGCCGTTTGCTCCACTCAGAACACCCTGCGTAAACACGCTGATCCAGGGAAGGGCCCGTTGTGTACCTTGTGTGGTTTGAGCCTTGTTGAAGCCCCAGGTGACGTTTACCGCCTGTCGGGCTTCAGGTGCGGGCCTGAAGGCACAGGTGGAAAGTTCCCCCCGTAGGGCCTTGAATTACACGGAGAGGCACCCTCTCTGACGGGCCTCTCGTACACGGGAGGCATGGCTCTGGGAAGAAAATGAGTGCTCTCTCGTAAAACACGGTGCGTCCAGGGCCTGGTTGGGAGCTCATGCCGCTCTGCTCTACACCTACCTGGAGACCGAACGTCAGCCCCTGCCTCGAGCAAAGTCGCCCTATTTGCCCTGCTGAAGCGGAGGCATGCAGCACTTTCCAAGGGGCCTTCGTCGCGGCTCTGCTTTCTCTTCTTGCTAGTGCGCCGTTCAAGACACCCAGGGCCCTCCTGTTTGCACCCGATTCCGTGCAAGACCACTGAATACCGGGAGGCTCCCCTGGCCTGCTCAGCGGCATCCAGGCCGGCAGCCCTTCCCAGTCACTCTGTGTATGCCGAGTGTAGGGCAACGCCCTGCACACCACCCTGGGGAGAGGTAGATTTCCTCGGCACGGCAGCAGCTCCAGGGAAACTGTTCTCTCACGGGCCACTTGTCAAGGAACTCTGCCTCATTGCCCTCGTCTGAGCTGCACCTAGGGAAACCATCTGCTTCGCAGCCCTTCCAGGAACCCTTCGCCGAGGGCACCATACCTGCAGGAGACAGTCGGCTTGCGTTCCCGCTGCCACTGAAGTACAGTGCTTCCTCTTACACTGCAAGCCTTTGGTTGAGGCTATGGCCCGATAGAGGCTACCTAGAGGGTTCCTTGGATGAGGGAGTTGGCTACATACAGAACACCCTGGGAAGAAAAGTGGATTCAGGGCAGGAGCGAGTGCGTAGCTAGTGTCCCTGGGCACTTACTAGAAATGCCAAGGGAGTGGACTACGTGTTCACTGGAAGTGGGGGCCGGAGGGCAGAAGCCTTGACTTCCCATTTTGAAAGCTCCATTCGTGCTGCCTTGGAGCTACCTGAATAACACCGTTTCTGACGGGCCTCTAGGCGCGGGAGGCAGGGCTCGGGGAAGAGAGGGAATTTTTCTCTCAGTTCTCAGGGGGCTTCCGGAGCCGTGCTGGGAGCTCCTCCTGTCGGGCTGTAGGACTACAGGGAACGCCCACGAGAGGGCATGCCTCGAGAAAGCCTTTGAGTCGCCCTAATGGATCGGAGCATACAGCAAGCTCTTGG
Organism: Mesoplodon mirus; assembly: GCF_964341445.2. Classification (NCBI taxonomy): domain Eukaryota; kingdom Metazoa; phylum Chordata; class Mammalia; order Artiodactyla; family Ziphiidae; genus Mesoplodon; species Mesoplodon mirus. The sequence goes on along the minus strand of NW_028294978.1, from coordinate 17,307 downwards.
AGGTCTTAGTCACTGTAGTGCTTTATTTGAGCGGTGCTGCCCTTCTCAGGACCCCTAGGCGCTTTGGGCGTGCACCCTTTTCCCTGCGAAAAGCCCCTGCCCCTGTGAGCATGCTGTGCCACACCCAGGCCCCCAGGCCCTTCAGAGAGGGGACTACTGTGTTTGCCGAGGGAAGGACTACAACCAGCGCTTTTAAAGGGGACGGCTACGATTCCTCGGCACTCCAACAGCATCAGGAACGCGTTTCTAGCCGGTCCGCCGTGCCCTGGAAGTTTTGCACATGGACCTTCTCTCAGCTGCCCTGAGGAAATAGTCTGCTTAGAACGCCTTCTGGCACCTCCGTTGGAAAGCCGCTCTACTCACGGAGAAAGTCCGCTTGCATTGCAGCGGCAGCTAAAGCAGAGTTCTTCAGGCAACACATCGGTCGTTTGGAAGAGGCAGACGCTTACATGCGTAAAGGGCGCCTGCCTTGGTTGAGGCCGTTTGCTCCACTCAGAACACCCTGCGTAAACACGCTGATCCAGGGAAGGGCCCGTTGTGTACCTTGTGTGGTTTGAGCCTTGTTGAAGCCCCAGGTGACGTTTACCGCCTGTCGGGCTTCAGGTGCGGGCCTGAAGGCACAGGTGGAAAGTTCCCCCCGTAGGGCCTTGAATTACACGGAGAGGCACCCTCTCTGACGGGCCTCTCGTACACGGGAGGCATGGCTCTGGGAAGAAAATGAGTGCTCTCTCGTAAAACACGGTGCGTCCAGGGCCTGGTTGGGAGCTCATGCCGCTCTGCTCTACACCTACCTGGAGACCGAACGTCAGCCCCTGCCTCGAGCAAAGTCGCCCTATTTGCCCTGCTGAAGCGGAGGCATGCAGCACTTTCCAAGGGGCCTTCGTCGCGGCTCTGCTTTCTCTTCTTGCTAGTGCGCCGTTCAAGACACCCAGGGCCCTCCTGTTTGCACCCGATTCCGTGCAAGACCACTGAATACCGGGAGGCTCCCCTGGCCTGCTCAGCGGCATCCAGGCCGGCAGCCCTTCCCAGTCACTCTGTGTATGCCGAGTGTAGGGCAACGCCCTGCACACCACCCTGGGGAGAGGTAGATTTCCTCGGCACGGCAGCAGCTCCAGGGAAACTGTTCTCTCACGGGCCACTTGTCAAGGAACTCTGCCTCATTGCCCTCGTCTGAGCTGCACCTAGGGAAACCATCTGCTTCGCAGCCCTTCCAGGAACCCTTCGCCGAGGGCACCATACCTGCAGGAGACAGTCGGCTTGCGTTCCCGCTGCCACTGAAGTACAGTGCTTCCTCTTACACTGCAAGCCTTTGGTTGAGGCTATGGCCCGATAGAGGCTACCTAGAGGGTTCCTTGGATGAGGGAGTTGGCTACATACAGAACACCCTGGGAAGAAAAGTGGATTCAGGGCAGGAGCGAGTGCGTAGCTAGTGTCCCTGGGCACTTACTAGAAATGCCAAGGGAGTGGACTACGTGTTCACTGGAAGTGGGGGCCGGAGGGCAGAAGCCTTGACTTCCCATTTTGAAAGCTCCATTCGTGCTGCCTTGGAGCTACCTGAATAACACCGTTTCTGACGGGCCTCTAGGCGCGGGAGGCAGGGCTCGGGGAAGAGAGGGAATTTTTCTCTCAGTTCTCAGGGGGCTTCCGGAGCCGTGCTGGGAGCTCCTCCTGTCGGGCTGTAGGACTACAGGGAACGCCCACGAGAGGGCATGCCTCGAGAAAGCCTTTGAGTCGCCCTAATGGATCGGAGCATACAGCAAGCTCTTGGAGGTCTTAGTCACTGTAGTGCTTTATTTGAGCGGTGCTGCCCTTCTCAGGACCCCTAGGCGCTTTGGGCGTGCACCCTTTTCCCTGCGAAAAGCCCCTGCCCCTGTGAGCATGCTGTGCCACACCCAGGCCCCCAGGCCCTTCAGAGAGGGGACTACTGTGTTTGCCGAGGGAAGGACTACAACCAGCGCTTTTAAAGGGGACGGCTACGATTCCTCGGCACTCCAACAGCATCAGGAACGCGTTTCTAGCCGGTCCGCCGTGCCCTGGAAGTTTTGCACATGGACCTTCTCTCAGCTGCCCTGAGGAAATAGTCTGCTTAGAACGCCTTCTGGCACCTCCGTTGGAAAGCCGCTCTACTCACGGAGAAAGTCCGCTTGCATTGCAGCGGCAGCTAAAGCAGAGTTCTTCAGGCAACACATCGGTCGTTTGGAAGAGGCAGACGCTTACATGCGTAAAGGGCGCCTGCCTTGGTTGAGGCCGTTTGCTCCACTCAGAACACCCTGCGTAAACACGCTGATCCAGGGAAGGGCCCGTTGTGTACCTTGTGTGGTTTGAGCCTTGTTGAAGCCCCAGGTGACGTTTACCGCCTGTCGGGCTTCAGGTGCGGGCCTGAAGGCACAGGTGGAAAGTTCCCCCCGTAGGGCCTTGAATTACACGGAGAGGCACCCTCTCTGACGGGCCTCTCGTACACGGGAGGCATGGCTCTGGGAAGAAAATGAGTGCTCTCTCGTAAAACACGGTGCGTCCAGGGCCTGGTTGGGAGCTCATGCCGCTCTGCTCTACACCTACCTGGAGACCGAACGTCAGCCCCTGCCTCGAGCAAAGTCGCCCTATTTGCCCTGCTGAAGCGGAGGCATGCAGCACTTTCCAAGGGGCCTTCGTCGCGGCTCTGCTTTCTCTTCTTGCTAGTGCGCCGTTCAAGACACCCAGGGCCCTCCTGTTTGCACCCGATTCCGTGCAAGACCACTGAATACCGGGAGGCTCCCCTGGCCTGCTCAGCGGCATCCAGGCCGGCAGCCCTTCCCAGTCACTCTGTGTATGCCGAGTGTAGGGCAACGCCCTGCACACCACCCTGGGGAGAGGTAGATTTCCTCGGCACGGCAGCAGCTCCAGGGAAACTGTTCTCTCACGGGCCACTTGTCAAGGAACTCTGCCTCATTGCCCTCGTCTGAGCTGCACCTAGGGAAACCATCTGCTTCGCAGCCCTTCCAGGAACCCTTCGCCGAGGGCACCATACCTGCAGGAGACAGTCGGCTTGCGTTCCCGCTGCCACTGAAGTACAGTGCTTCCTCTTACACTGCAAGCCTTTGGTTGAGGCTATGGCCCGATAGAGGCTACCTAGAGGGTTCCTTGGATGAGGGAGTTGGCTACATACAGAACACCCTGGGAAGAAAAGTGGATTCAGGGCAGGAGCGAGTGCGTAGCTAGTGTCCCTGGGCACTTACTAGAAATGCCAAGGGAGTGGACTACGTGTTCACTGGAAGTGGGGGCCGGAGGGCAGAAGCCTTGACTTCCCATTTTGAAAGCTCCATTCGTGCTGCCTTGGAGCTACCTGAATAACACCGTTTCTGACGGGCCTCTAGGCGCGGGAGGCAGGGCTCGGGGAAGAGAGGGAATTTTTCTCTCAGTTCTCAGGGGGCTTCCGGAGCCGTGCTGGGAGCTCCTCCTGTCGGGCTGTAGGACTACAGGGAACGCCCACGAGAGGGCATGCCTCGAGAAAGCCTTTGAGTCGCCCTAATGGATCGGAGCATACAGCAAGCTCTTGGAGGTCTTAGTCACTGTAGTGCTTTATTTGAGCGGTGCTGCCCTTCTCAGGACCCCTAGGCGCTTTGGGCGTGCACCCTTTTCCCTGCGAAAAGCCCCTGCCCCTGTGAGCATGCTGTGCCACACCCAGGCCCCCAGGCCCTTCAGAGAGGGGACTACTGTGTTTGCCGAGGGAAGGACTACAACCAGCGCTTTTAAAGGGGACGGCTACGATTCCTCGGCACTCCAACAGCATCAGGAACGCGTTTCTAGCCGGTCCGCCGTGCCCTGGAAGTTTTGCACATGGACCTTCTCTCAGCTGCCCTGAGGAAATAGTCTGCTTAGAACGCCTTCTGGCACCTCCGTTGGAAAGCCGCTCTACTCACGGAGAAAGTCCGCTTGCATTGCAGCGGCAGCTAAAGCAGAGTTCTTCAGGCAACACATCGGTCGTTTGGAAGAGGCAGACGCTTACATGCGTAAAGGGCGCCTGCCTTGGTTGAGGCCGTTTGCTCCACTCAGAACACCCTGCGTAAACACGCTGATCCAGGGAAGGGCCCGTTGTGTACCTTGTGTGGTTTGAGCCTTGTTGAAGCCCCAGGTGACGTTTACCGCCTGTCGGGCTTCAGGTGCGGGCCTGAAGGCACAGGTGGAAAGTTCCCCCCGTAGGGCCTTGAATTACACGGAGAGGCACCCTCTCTGACGGGCCTCTCGTACACGGGAGGCATGGCTCTGGGAAGAAAATGAGTGCTCTCTCGTAAAACACGGTGCGTCCAGGGCCTGGTTGGGAGCTCATGCCGCTCTGCTCTACACCTACCTGGAGACCGAACGTCAGCCCCTGCCTCGAGCAAAGTCGCCCTATTTGCCCTGCTGAAGCGGAGGCATGCAGCACTTTCCAAGGGGCCTTCGTCGCGGCTCTGCTTTCTCTTCTTGCTAGTGCGCCGTTCAAGACACCCAGGGCCCTCCTGTTTGCACCCGATTCCGTGCAAGACCACTGAATACCGGGAGGCTCCCCTGGCCTGCTCAGCGGCATCCAGGCCGGCAGCCCTTCCCAGTCACTCTGTGTATGCCGAGTGTAGGGCAACGCCCTGCACACCACCCTGGGGAGAGGTAGATTTCCTCGGCACGGCAGCAGCTCCAGGGAAACTGTTCTCTCACGGGCCACTTGTCAAGGAACTCTGCCTCATTGCCCTCGTCTGAGCTGCACCTAGGGAAACCATCTGCTTCGCAGCCCTTCCAGGAACCCTTCGCCGAGGGCACCATACCTGCAGGAGACAGTCGGCTTGCGTTCCCGCTGCCACTGAAGTACAGTGCTTCCTCTTACACTGCAAGCCTTTGGTTGAGGCTATGGCCCGATAGAGGCTACCTAGAGGGTTCCTTGGATGAGGGAGTTGGCTACATACAGAACACCCTGGGAAGAAAAGTGGATTCAGGGCAGGAGCGAGTGCGTAGCTAGTGTCCCTGGGCACTTACTAGAAATGCCAAGGGAGTGGACTACGTGTTCACTGGAAGTGGGGGCCGGAGGGCAGAAGCCTTGACTTCCCATTTTGAAAGCTCCATTCGTGCTGCCTTGGAGCTACCTGAATAACACCGTTTCTGACGGGCCTCTAGGCGCGGGAGGCAGGGCTCGGGGAAGAGAGGGAATTTTTCTCTCAGTTCTCAGGGGGCTTCCGGAGCCGTGCTGGGAGCTCCTCCTGTCGGGCTGTAGGACTACAGGGAACGCCCACGAGAGGGCATGCCTCGAGAAAGCCTTTGAGTCGCCCTAATGGATCGGAGCATACAGCAAGCTCTTGGAGGTCTTAGTCACTGTAGTGCTTTATTTGAGCGGTGCTGCCCTTCTCAGGACCCCTAGGCGCTTTGGGCGTGCACCCTTTTCCCTGCGAAAAGCCCCTGCCCCTGTGAGCATGCTGTGCCACACCCAGGCCCCCAGGCCCTTCAGAGAGGGGACTACTGTGTTTGCCGAGGGAAGGACTACAACCAGCGCTTTTAAAGGGGACGGCTACGATTCCTCGGCACTCCAACAGCATCAGGAACGCGTTTCTAGCCGGTCCGCCGTGCCCTGGAAGTTTTGCACATGGACCTTCTCTCAGCTGCCCTGAGGAAATAGTCTGCTTAGAACGCCTTCTGGCACCTCCGTTGGAAAGCCGCTCTACTCACGGAGAAAGTCCGCTTGCATTGCAGCGGCAGCTAAAGCAGAGTTCTTCAGGCAACACATCGGTCGTTTGGAAGAGGCAGACGCTTACATGCGTAAAGGGCGCCTGCCTTGGTTGAGGCCGTTTGCTCCACTCAGAACACCCTGCGTAAACACGCTGATCCAGGGAAGGGCCCGTTGTGTACCTTGTGTGGTTTGAGCCTTGTTGAAGCCCCAGGTGACGTTTACCGCCTGTCGGGCTTCAGGTGCGGGCCTGAAGGCACAGTTGGAAAGTTCCCCCCGTAGGGCCTTGAATTACACGGAGAGGCACCCTCTCTGACGGGCCTCTCGTACACGGGAGGCATGGCTCTGGGAAGAAAATGAGTGCTCTCTCGTAAAACACGGTGCGTCCAGGGCCTGGTTGGGAGCTCATGCCGCTCTGCTCTACACCTACCTGGAGACCGAACGTCAGCCCCTGCCTCGAGCAAAGTCGCCCTATTTGCCCTGCTGAAGCGGAGGCATGCAGCACTTTCCAAGGGGCCTTCGTCGCGGCTCTGCTTTCTCTTCTTGCTAGTGCGCCGTTCAAGACACCCAGGGCCCTCCTGTTTGCACCCGATTCCGTGCAAGACCACTGAATACCGGGAGGCTCCCCTGGCCTGCTCAGCGGCATCCAGGCCGGCAGCCCTTCCCAGTCACTCTGTGTATGCCGAGTGTAGGGCAACGCCCTGCACACCACCCTGGGGAGAGGTAGATTTCCTCGGCACGGCAGCAGCTCCAGGGAAACTGTTCTCTCACGGGCCACTTGTCAAGGAACTCTGCCTCATTGCCCTCGTCTGAGCTGCACCTAGGGAAACCATCTGCTTCGCAGCCCTTCCAGGAACCCTTCGCCGAGGGCACCATACCTGCAGGAGACAGTCGGCTTGCGTTCCCGCTGCCACTGAAGTACAGTGCTTCCTCTTACACTGCAAGCCTTTGGTTGAGGCTATGGCCCGATAGAGGCTACCTAGAGGGTTCCTTGGATGAGGGAGTTGGCTACATACAGAACACCCTGGGAAGAAAAGTGGATTCAGGGCAGGAGCGAGTGCGTAGCTAGTGTCCCTGGGCACTTACTAGAAATGCCAAGGGAGTGGACTACGTGTTCACTGGAAGTGGGGGCCGGAGGGCAGAAGCCTTGACTTCCCATTTTGAAAGCTCCATTCGTGCTGCCTTGGAGCTACCTGAATAACACCGTTTCTGACGGGCCTCTAGGCGCGGGAGGCAGGGCTCGGGGAAGAGAGGGAATTTTTCTCTCAGTTCTCAGGGGGCTTCCGGAGCCGTGCTGGGAGCTCCTCCTGTCGGGCTGTAGGACTACAGGGAACGCCCACGAGAGGGCATGCCTCGAGAAAGCCTTTGAGTCGCCCTAATGGATCGGAGCATACAGCAAGCTCTTGGAGGTCTTAGTCACTGTAGTGCTTTATTTGAGCGGTGCTGCCCTTCTCAGGACCCCTAGGCGCTTTGGGCGTGCACCCTTTTCCCTGCGAAAAGCCCCTGCCCCTGTGAGCATGCTGTGCCACACCCAGGCCCCCAGGCCCTTCAGAGAGGGGACTACTGTGTTTGCCGAGGGAAGGACTACAACCAGCGCTTTTAAAGGGGACGGCTACGATTCCTCGGCACTCCAACAGCATCAGGAACGCGTTTCTAGCCGGTCCGCCGTGCCCTGGAAGTTTTGCACATGGACCTTCTCTCAGCTGCCCTGAGGAAATAGTCTGCTTAGAACGCCTTCTGGCACCTCCGTTGGAAAGCCGCTCTACTCACGGAGAAAGTCCGCTTGCATTGCAGCGGCAGCTAAAGCAGAGTTCTTCAGGCAACACATCGGTCGTTTGGAAGAGGCAGACGCTTACATGCGTAAAGGGCGCCTGCCTTGGTTGAGGCCGTTTGCTCCACTCAGAACACCCTGCGTAAACACGCTGATCCAGGGAAGGGCCCGTTGTGTACCTTGTGTGGTTTGAGCCTTGTTGAAGCCCCAGGTGACGTTTACCGCCTGTCGGGCTTCAGGTGCGGGCCTGAAGGCACAGGTGGAAAGTTCCCCCCGTAGGGCCTTGAATTACACGGAGAGGCACCCTCTCTGACGGGCCTCTCGTACACGGGAGGCATGGCTCTGGGAAGAAAATGAGTGCTCTCTCGTAAAACACGGTGCGTCCAGGGCCTGGTTGGGAGCTCATGCCGCTCTGCTCTACACCTACCTGGAGACCGAACGTCAGCCCCTGCCTCGAGCAAAGTCGCCCTATTTGCCCTGCTGAAGCGGAGGCATGCAGCACTTTCCAAGGGGCCTTCGTCGCGGCTCTGCTTTCTCTTCTTGCTAGTGCGCCGTTCAAGACACCCAGGGCCCTCCTGTTTGCACCCGATTCCGTGCAAGACCACTGAATACCGGGAGGCTCCCCTGGCCTGCTCAGCGGCATCCAGGCCGGCAGCCCTTCCCAGTCACTCTGTGTATGCCGAGTGTAGGGCAACGCCCTGCACACCACCCTGGGGAGAGGTAGATTTCCTCGGCACGGCAGCAGCTCCAGGGAAACTGTTCTCTCACGGGCCACTTGTCAAGGAACTCTGCCTCATTGCCCTCGTCTGAGCTGCACCTAGGGAAACCATCTGCTTCGCAGCCCTTCCAGGAACCCTTCGCCGAGGGCACCATACCTGCAGGAGACAGTCGGCTTGCGTTCCCGCTGCCACTGAAGTACAGTGCTTCCTCTTACACTGCAAGCCTTTGGTTGAGGCTATGGCCCGATAGAGGCTACCTAGAGGGTTCCTTGGATGAGGGAGTTGGCTACATACAGAACACCCTGGGAAGAAAAGTGGATTCAGGGCAGGAGCGAGTGCGTAGCTAGTGTCCCTGGGCACTTACTAGAAATGCCAAGGGAGTGGACTACGTGTTCACTGGAAGTGGGGGCCGGAGGGCAGAAGCCTTGACTTCCCATTTTGAAAGCTCCATTCGTGCTGCCTTGGAGCTACCTGAATAACACCGTTTCTGACGGGCCTCTAGGCGCGGGAGGCAGGGCTCGGGGAAGAGAGGGAATTTTTCTCTCAGTTCTCAGGGGGCTTCCGGAGCCGTGCTGGGAGCTCCTCCTGTCGGGCTGTAGGACTACAGGGAACGCCCACGAGAGGGCATGCCTCGAGAAAGCCTTTGAGTCGCCCTAATGGATCGGAGCATACAGCAAGCTCTTGGAGGTCTTAGTCACTGTAGTGCTTTATTTGAGCGGTGCTGCCCTTCTCAGGACCCCTAGGCGCTTTGGGCGTGCACCCTTTTCCCTGCGAAAAGCCCCTGCCCCTGTGAGCATGCTGTGCCACACCCAGGCCCCCAGGCCCTTCAGAGAGGGGACTACTGTGTTTGCCGAGGGAAGGACTACAACCAGCGCTTTTAAAGGGGACGGCTACGATTCCTCGGCACTCCAACAGCATCAGGAACGCGTTTCTAGCCGGTCCGCCGTGCCCTGGAAGTTTTGCACATGGACCTTCTCTCAGCTGCCCTGAGGAAATAGTCTGCTTAGAACGCCTTCTGGCACCTCCGTTGGAAAGCCGCTCTACTCACGGAGAAAGTCCGCTTGCATTGCAGCGGCAGCTAAAGCAGAGTTCTTCAGGCAACACATCGGTCGTTTGGAAGAGGCAGACGCTTACATGCGTAAAGGGCGCCTGCCTTGGTTGAGGCCGTTTGCTCCACTCAGAACACCCTGCGTAAACACGCTGATCCAGGGAAGGGCCCGTTGTGTACCTTGTGTGGTTTGAGCCTCGTTGAAGCCCCAGGTGACGTTTACCGCCTGTCGGGCTTCAGGTGCGGGCCTGAAGGCACAGGTGGAAAGTTCCCCCCGTAGGGCCTTGAATTACACGGAGAGGCACCCTCTCTGACGGGCCTCTCGTACACGGGAGGCATGGCTCTGGGAAGAAAATGAGTGCTCTCTCGTAAAACACGGTGCGTCCAGGGCCTGGTTGGGAGCTCATGCCGCTCTGCTCTACACCTACCTGGAGACCGAACGTCAGCCCCTGCCTCGAGCAAAGTCGCCCTATTTGCCCTGCTGAAGCGGAGGCATGCAGCACTTTCCAAGGGGCCTTCGTCGCGGCTCTGCTTTCTCTTCTTGCTAGTGCGCCGTTCAAGACACCCAGGGCCCTCCTGTTTGCACCCGATTCCGTGCAAGACCACTGAATACCGGGAGGCTCCCCTGGCCTGCTCAGCGGCATCCAGGCCGGCAGCCCTTCCCAGTCACTCTGTGTATGCCGAGTGTAGGGCAACGCCCTGCACACCACCCTGGGGAGAGGTAGATTTCCTCGGCACGGCAGCAGCTCCAGGGAAACTGTTCTCTCACGGGCCACTTGTCAAGGAACTCTGCCTCATTGCCCTCGTCTGAGCTGCACCTAGGGAAACCATCTGCTTCGCAGCCCTTCCAGGAACCCTTCGCCGAGGGCACCATACCTGCAGGAGACAGTCGGCTTGCGTTCCCGCTGCCACTGAAGTACAGTGCTTCCTCTTACACTGCAAGCCTTTGGTTGAGGCTATGGCCCGATAGAGGCTACCTAGAGGGTTCCTTGGATGAGGGAGTTGGCTACATACAGAACACCCTGGGAAGAAAAGTGGATTCAGGGCAGGAGCGAGTGCGTAGCTAGTGTCCCTGGGCACTTACTAGAAATGCCAAGGGAGTGGACTACGTGTTCACTGGAAGTGGGGGCCGGAGGGCAGAAGCCTTGACTTCCCATTTTGAAAGCTCCATTCGTGCTGCCTTGGAGCTACCTGAATAACACCGTTTCTGACGGGCCTCTAGGCGCGGGAGGCAGGGCTCGGGGAAGAGAGGGAATTTTTCTCTCAGTTCTCAGGGGGCTTCCGGAGCCGTGCTGGGAGCTCCTCCTGTCGGGCTGTAGGACTACAGGGAACGCCCACGAGAGGGCATGCCTCGAGAAAGCCTTTGAGTCGCCCTAATGGATCGGAGCATACAGCAAGCTCTTGGAGGTCTTAGTCACTGTAGTGCTTTATTTGAGCGGTGCTGCCCTTCTCAGGACCCCTAGGCGCTTTGGGCGTGCACCCTTTTCCCTGCGAAAAGCCCCTGCCCCTGTGAGCATGCTGTGCCACACCCAGGCCCCCAGGCCCTTCAGAGAGGGGACTACTGTGTTTGCCGAGGGAAGGACTACAACCAGCGCTTTTAAAGGGGACGGCTACGATTCCTCGGCACTCCAACAGCATCAGGAACGCGTTTCTAGCCGGTCCGCCGTGCCCTGGAAGTTTTGCACATGGACCTTCTCTCAGCTGCCCTGAGGAAATAGTCTGCTTAGAACGCCTTCTGGCACCTCCGTTGGAAAGCCGCTCTACTCACGGAGAAAGTCCGCTTGCATTGCAGCGGCAGCTAAAGCAGAGTTCTTCAGGCAACACATCGGTCGTTTGGAAGAGGCAGACGCTTACATGCGTAAAGGGCGCCTGCCTTGGTTGAGGCCGTTTGCTCCACTCAGAACACCCTGCGTAAACACGCTGATCCAGGGAAGGGCCCGTTGTGTACCTTGTGTGGTTTGAGCCTCGTTGAAGCCCCAGGTGACGTTTACCGCCTGTCGGGCTTCAGGTGCGGGCCTGAAGGCACAGGTGGAAAGTTCCCCCCGTAGGGCCTTGAATTACACGGAGAGGCACCCTCTCTGACGGGCCTCTCGTACACGGGAGGCATGGCTCTGGGAAGAAAATGAGTGCTCTCTCGTAAAACACGGTGCGTCCAGGGCCTGGTTGGGAGCTCATGCCGCTCTGCTCTACACCTACCTGGAGACCGAACGTCAGCCCCTGCCTCGAGCAAAGTCGCCCTATTTGCCCTGCTGAAGCGGAGGCATGCAGCACTTTCCAAGGGGCCTTCGTCGCGGCTCTGCTTTCTCTTCTTGCTAGTGCGCCGTTCAAGACACCCAGGGCCCTCCTGTTTGCACCCGATTCCGTGCAAGACCACTGAATACCGGGAGGCTCCCCTGGCCTGCTCAGCGGCATCCAGGCCGGCAGCCCTTCCCAGTCACTCTGTGTATGCCGAGTGTAGGGCAACGCCCTGCACACCACCCTGGGGAGAGGTAGATTTCCTCGGCACGGCAGCAGCTCCAGGGAAACTGTTCTCTCACGGGCCACTTGTCAAGGAACTCTGCCTCATTGCCCTCGTCTGAGCTGCACCTAGGGAAACCATCTGCTTCGCAGCCCTTCCAGGAACCCTTCGCCGAGGGCACCATACCTGCAGGAGACAGTCGGCTTGCGTTCCCGCTGCCACTGAAGTACAGTGCTTCCTCTTACACTGCAAGCCTTTGGTTGAGGCTATGGCCCGATAGAGGCTACCTAGAGGGTTCCTTGGATGAGGGAGTTGGCTACATACAGAACACCCTGGGAAGAAAAGTGGATTCAGGGCAGGAGCGAGTGCGTAGCTAGTGTCCCTGGGCACTTACTAGAAATGCCAAGGGAGTGGACTACGTGTTCACTGGAAGTGGGGGCCGGAGGGCAGAAGCCTTGAATTCCCATTTTGAAAGCTCCATTCGTGCTGCCTTGGAGCTACCTGAATAACACCGTTTCTGACGGGCCTCTAGGCGCGGGAGGCAGGGCTCGGGGAAGAGAGGGAATTTTTCTCTCAGTTCTCAGGGGGCTTCCGGAGCCGTGCTGGGAGCTCCTCCTGTCGGGCTGTAGGACTACAGGGAACGCCCACGAGAGGGCATGCCTCGAGAAAGCCTTTGAGTCGCCCTAATGGATCGGAGCATACAGCAAGCTCTTGGAGGTCTTAGTCACTGTAGTGCTTTATTTGAGCGGTGCTGCCCTTCTCAGGACCCCTAGGCGCTTTGGGCGTGCACCCTTTTCCCTGCGAAAAGCCCCTGCCCCTGTGAGCATGCTGTGCCACACCCAGGCCCCCAGGCCCTTCAGAGAGGGGACTGCTGTGTTTGCCGAGGGAAGGACTACAACCAGCGCTTTTAAAGGGGACGGCTACGATTCCTCGGCACTCCAACAGCATCAGGAACGCGTTTCTAGCCGGTCCGCCGTGCCCTGGAAGTTTTCCACATGGACCTTCTCTCAGCTGCCCTGAGGAAATAGTCTGCTTAGAACGCCTTCTGGCACCTCCGTTGGAAAGCCGCTCTACTCACGGAGAAAGTCCGCTTGCATTGCAGCGGCAGCTAAAGCAGAGTTCTTCAGGCAACACATCGGTCGTTTGGAAGAGGCAGACGCTTACATGCGTAAAGGGCGCCTGCCTTGGTTGAGGCCGTTTGCTCCACTCAGAACACCCTGCGTAAACACGCTGATCCAGGGAAGGGCCCGTTGTGTACCTTGTGTGGTTTGAGCCTTGTTGAAGCCCCAGGTGACGTTTACCGCCTGTCGGGCTTCAGGTGCGGGCCTGAAGGCACAGGTGGAAAGTTCCCCCCGTAGGGCCTTGAATTACACGGAGAGGCACCCTCTCTGACGGGCCTCTCGTACACGGGAGGCATGGCTCTGGGAAGAAAATGAGTGCTCTCTCGTAAAACACGGTGCGTCCAGGGCCTGGTTGGGAGCTCATGCCGCTCTGCTCTACACCTACCTGGAGACCGAACGTCAGCCCCTGCCTCGAGCAAAGTCGCCCTATTTGCCCTGCTGAAGCGGAGGCATGCAGCACTTTCCAAGGGGCCTTCGTCGCGGCTCTGCTTTCTCTTCTTGCTAGTGCGCCGTTCAAGACACCCAGGGCCCTCCTGTTTGCACCCGATTCCGTGCAAGACCACTGAATACCGGGAGGCTCCCCTGGCCTGCTCAGCGGCATCCAGGCCGGCAGCCCTTCCCAGTCACTCTGTGTATGCCGAGTGTAGGGCAACGCCCTGCACACCACCCTGGGGAGAGGTAGATTTCCTCGGCACGGCAGCAGCTCCAGGGAAACTGTTCTCTCACGGGCCACTTGTCAAGGAACTCTGCCTCATTGCCCTCGTCTGAGCTGCACCTAGGGAAACCATCTGCTTCGCAGCCCTTCCAGGAACCCTTCGCCGAGGGCACCATACCTGCAGGAGACAGTCGGCTTGCGTTCCCGCTGCCACTGAAGTACAGTGCTTCCTCTTACACTGCAAGCCTTTGGTTGAGGCTATGGCCCGATAGAGGCTACCTAGAGGGTTCCTTGGATGAGGGAGTTGGCTACATACAGAACACCCTGGGAAGAAAAGTGGATTCAGGGCAGGAGCGAGTGCGTAGCTAGTGTCCCTGGGCACTTACTAGAAATGCCAAGGGAGTGGACTACGTGTTCACTGGAAGTGGGGGCCGGAGGGCAGAAGCCTTGACTTCCCATTTTGAAAGCTCCATTCGTGCTGCCTTGGAGCTACCTGAATAACACCGTTTCTGACGGGCCTCTAGGCGCGGGAGGCAGGGCTCGGGGAAGAGAGGGAATTTTTCTCTCAGTTCTCAGGGGGCTTCCGGAGCCGTGCTGGGAGCTCCTCCTGTCGGGCTGTAGGACTACAGGGAACGCCCACGAGAGGGCATGCCTCGAGAAAGCCTTTGAGTCGCCCTAATGGATCGGAGCATACAGCAAGCTCTTGGAGGTCTTAGTCACTGTAGTGCTTTATTTGAGCGGTGCTGCCCTTCTCAGGACCCCTAGGCGCTTTGGGCGTGCACCCTTTTCCCTGCGAAAAGCCCCTGCCCCTGTGAGCATGCTGTGCCACACCCAGGCCCCCAGGCCCTTCAGAGAGGGGACTACTGTGTTTGCCGAGGGAAGGACTACAACCAGCGCTTTTAAAGGGGACGGCTACGATTCCTCGGCACTCCAACAGCATCAGGAACGCGTTTCTAGCCGGTCCGCCGTGCCCTGGAAGTTTTGCACATGGACCTTCTCTCAGCTGCCCTGAGGAAATAGTCTGCTTAGAACGCCTTCTGGCACCTCCGTTGGAAAGCCGCTCTACTCACGGAGAAAGTCCGCTTGCATTGCAGCGGCAGCTAAAGCAGAGTTCTTCAGGCAACACATCGGTCGTTTGGAAGAGGCAGACGCTTACATGCGTAAAGGGCGCCTGCCTTGGTTGAGGCCGTTTGCTCCACTCAGAACACCCTGCGTAAACACGCTGATCCAGGGAAGGGCCCGTTGTGTACCTTGTGTGGTTTGAGCCTCGTTGAAGCCCCAGGTGACGTTTACCGCCTGTCGGGCTTCAGGTGCGGGCCTGAAGGCACAGGTGGAAAGTTCCCCCCGTAGGGCCTTGAATTACACGGAGAGGCACCCTCTCTGACGGGCCTCTCGTACACGGGAGGCATGGCTCTGGGAAGAAAATGAGTGCTCTCTCGTAAAACACGGTGCGTCCAGGGCCTGGTTGGGAGCTCATGCCGCTCTGCTCTACACCTACCTGGAGACCGAACGTCAGCCCCTGCCTCGAGCAAAGTCGCCCTATTTGCCCTGCTGAAGCGGAGGCATGCAGCACTTTCCAAGGGGCCTTCGTCGCGGCTCTGCTTTCTCTTCTTGCTAGTGCGCCGTTCAAGACACCCAGGGCCCTCCTGTTTGCACCCGATTCCGTGCAAGACCACTGAATACCGGGAGGCTCCCCTGGCCTGCTCAGCGGCATCCAGGCCGGCAGCCCTTCCCAGTCACTCTGTGTATGCCGAGTGTAGGGCAACGCCCTGCACACCACCCTGGGGAGAGGTAGATTTCCTCGGCACGGCAGCAGCTCCAGGGAAACTGTTCTCTCACGGGCCACTTGTCAAGGAACTCTGCCTCATTGCCCTCGTCTGAGCTGCACCTAGGGAAACCATCTGCTTCGCAGCCCTTCCAGGAACCCTTCGCCGAGGGCACCATACCTGCAGGAGACAGTCGGCTTGCGTTCCCGCTGCCACTGAAGTACAGTGCTTCCTCTTACACTGCAAGCCTTTGGTTGAGGCTATGGCCCGATAGAGGCTACCTAGAGGGTTCCTTGGATGAGGGAGTTGGCTACATACAGAACACCCTGGGAAGAAAAGTGGATTCAGGGCAGGAGCGAGTGCGTAGCTAGTGTCCCTGGGCACTTACTAGAAATGCCAAGGGAGTGGACTACGTGTTCACTGGAAGTGGGGGCCGGAGGGCAGAAGCCTTGAATTCCCATTTTGAAAGCTCCATTCGTGCTGCCTTGGAGCTACCTGAATAACACCGTTTCTGACGGGCCTCTAGGCGCGGGAGGCAGGGCTCGGGGAAGAGAGGGAATTTTTCTCTCAGTTCTCAGGGGGCTTCCGGAGCCGTGCTGGGAGCTCCTCCTGTCGGGCTGTAGGACTACAGGGAACGCCCACGAGAGGGCATGCCTCGAGAAAGCCTTTGAGTCGCCCTAATGGATCGGAGCATACAGCAAGCTCTTGGAGGTCTTAGTCACTGTAGTGCTTTATTTGAGCGGTGCTGCCCTTCTCAGGACCCCTAGGCGCTTTGGGCGTGCACCCTTTTCCCTGCGAAAAGCCCCTGCCCCTGTGAGCATGCTGTGCCACACCCAGGCCCCCAGGCCCTTCAGAGAGGGGACTGCTGTGTTTGCCGAGGGAAGGACTACAACCAGCGCTTTTAAAGGGGACGGCTACGATTCCTCGGCACTCCAACAGCATCAGGAACGCGTTTCTAGCCGGTCCGCCGTGCCCTGGAAGTTTTCCACATGGACCTTCTCTCAGCTGCCCTGAGGAAATAGTCTGCTTAGAACGCCTTCTGGCACCTCCGTTGGAAAGCCGCTCTACTCACGGAGAAAGTCCGCTTGCATTGCAGCGGCAGCTAAAGCAGAGTTCTTCAGGCAACACATCGGTCGTTTGGAAGAGGCAGACGCTTACATGCGTAAAGGGCGCCTGCCTTGGTTGAGGCCGTTTGCTCCACTCAGAACACCCTGCGTAAACACGCTGATCCAGGGAAGGGCCCGTTGTGTACCTTGTGTGGTTTGAGCCTTGTTGAAGCCCCAGGTGACGTTTACCGCCTGTCGGGCTTCAGGTGCGGGCCTGAAGGCACAGGTGGAAAGTTCCCCCCGTAGGGCCTTGAATTACACGGAGAGGCACCCTCTCTGACGGGCCTCTCGTACACGGGAGGCATGGCTCTGGGAAGAAAATGAGTGCTCTCTCGTAAAACACGGTGCGTCCAGGGCCTGGTTGGGAGCTCATGCCGCTCTGCTCTACACCTACCTGGAGACCGAACGTCAGCCCCTGCCTCGAGCAAAGTCGCCCTATTTGCCCTGCTGAAGCGGAGGCATGCAGCACTTTCCAAGGGGCCTTCGTCGCGGCTCTGCTTTCTCTTCTTGCTAGTGCGCCGTTCAAGACACCCAGGGCCCTCCTGTTTGCACCCGATTCCGTGCAAGACCACTGAATACCGGGAGGCTCCCCTGGCCTGCTCAGCGGCATCCAGGCCGGCAGCCCTTCCCAGTCACTCTGTGTATGCCGAGTGTAGGGCAACGCCCTGCACACCACCCTGGGGAGAGGTAGATTTCCTCGGCACGGCAGCAGCTCCAGGGAAACTGTTCTCTCACGGGCCACTTGTCAAGGAACTCTGCCTCATTGCCCTCGTCTGAGCTGCACCTAGGGAAACCATCTGCTTCGCAGCCCTTCCAGGAACCCTTCGCCGAGGGCACCATACCTGCAGGAGACAGTCGGCTTGCGTTCCCGCTGCCACTGAAGTACAGTGCTTCCTCTTACACTGCAAGCCTTTGGTTGAGGCTATGGCCCGATAGAGGCTACCTAGAGGGTTCCTTGGATGAGGGAGTTGGCTACATACAGAACACCCTGGGAAGAA